>NC_080061.1:21535694-21764962 GCF_026212465.1 Amaranthus tricolor
TGATCATTGATCCTTGTTCATTCTTCATCGTTCATTATTCAATGATCATTGATCCTTCTACATTCTTCATCGTTCATTCTTCAATGATCGTTGATCCTTGTTCATTATTCATCGTTCATTCTTCAATTATCATTAATCCGTGTTCATTCTTCATCGTTCATTCTTCAATGATCATTGATCGTTATTGATTACTCATCGATCATTGTTCAACGATCATTGATCGTTGTTCATTATACATCAATTCATTCTTCATTGATCATTGATCCTTGCTCATTCTTCATCGTTCATTCTTCAATCATCATTGATCCTTGTACATTTTTCATCGTTCATTCTTCAATCATTTTTGATCTTTGTTCATTATTCATCGTTCATTCTTCATTGATCATTGATCCTTGTTCATTCTTCATCGTTCATTCTTCATTGATCATTGATCCTTGTTCATTCTTCATCGTTCATTCTTCAATGATCATTGATCCTTGTTCATTATTCATCGATCATTGTTCAATGATCATTGTTCCTTGTTCATTATTCATCGTTCATTCTTAAATGATCAAATATCCTTGTTCATTCTTTATCGTTCATTCTTCAATGATCATTGAACCTTGTACATTCTTAATCGGTAATTCTTCAATGATCATTGATCCTGGTTCATTATTCATCGTTCATTCTTCATTAATCATTGATCCTTTTTCATTCTTTATCGTTCATTCTTCAATGATCATTGATCCTTGTTGATTATTCATCGATCATTCTTCAACGATCATTGATCCTTGTTCATTATGCATTAATTTAATCTTCATTGATCATTGATCCTTGTTCATTCTTCATCGTTCATTCTTCAATGATCATTGATCCTTGTTCATTCTTCATCGTTCATTCTTCAATAATCATTGATCCTTGTACATTCTTCATCGTTCATTCTTAAATGATCATTGATCCTTGTTCATTATTCATCGTTCATTTTTCATTGATCATTGATCCTTGTTCATTCTTCATCGTTCATTCTTCAATGATCATTGATACTTGTTGATTATTCATCGATCATTGTTCAAAGATCATTGATCCTAGTTCATTATGAATCAATTCATTCTTCATTGATCATTGATCCTTGTTCATTCTTTATCGTTCATTCTTCAATGATCATTGATCCTTGTACATTCTTCATCGTTCATTCTTCTATTATCATTGATCCTTGTTCATTCTTCATCGTTCATTCTTCAATGATCATTGATCCTTCTTCATTATTCATTGAGCATTGTTCAACGATCATTGATCCTTGTTCATTATGCATAAATTCATTCTTCATTGATCAATGATCGTTGTTCATTCTTCATCGTTCATTTTTCAATGATCATTGTTTCTTGTTGATTATTCATCGATCATTGTTCAACGTTTATTGATCCTTGTTCATTATGCATGAATTCATTCTTCATTGATCATTGATCCTTGTTCATTCTTCATCGTTCATTCTTCAATGATCATTGATCCTTGTACATTCTTGATCGTTCATTCTTCAATGATTATTGATCCTTGTTCATTATTCATCGTTCATTCTTCATTGATCATTGATCCTTGTTCATTCTTCATCGTTCATTATTCAATGATCATTGATCCTTCTACATTCTTCATCGTTCATTCTTCAATGATCGTTGATCCTTGTTCATTATTCATCGTTCATTCTTCAATTATCATTAATCCGTGTTCATTCTTCATCGTTCATTCTTCAATGATCATTGATCCTTATTGATTACTCATCGATCATTGTTCAACGATCATTGATCGTTGTTCATTATACATCAATTCATTCTTCATTGATCATTGATCCTTGTTCATTCTTCATCGTTCATTCTTCAATGATCATTGATCCTTGTACATTCTTCATCGTTCATTCTTCAATGATCATTGATCCTTGTTCATTATTCATCAATCATTGTTCAATGATCATTGATCCTTGTTCATTATTCATCCTTCATTCTTCATTGATCATTAATCCTTGTTCATTATTCATCGTTCATTCTTAAATGATAATTGATCCTTGTTCATTCCTTATCGTTTATTCTTCAATGATCATTGATCCTTGTACATTCTTAATCATTCATTCTTCAATGATCAATATCCTTGTACATTATTCATCGTTCATTCTTCATTGATCATTAATCCTTGTTCATTCTTCATCGTTCATTCTTCAATGATCATTGATCCTTGTTCATTATTCATCGAGCATTGTTCAACGATCATTGATCCTTGTTCATTATGCATCAATTCATTCTTCATTGATCAATGATCCTTGTTCATTCTTCATCGTTCATTCTTCAATGATCATTGATCCTTGTTGATTATTCATCGATCACTGTTCAACGATCATTGATCCTCGTTCATTATGCATCAATTCATTCTTCATTGATCATTGATCCTTGCTCATTCTTCATCGTTCATTCTTCAATCATCATTGATCCTTGTACATTTTTCATCGTTCATTCTTCAATCATTTTTGATCTTTGTTCATTATTCATCGTTCATTCTTCATTGATCATTGATCCTTGTTCATTCTTCATCGTTCATTCTTCATTGATCATTGATCCTTGTTCATTCTTCATCGTTCATTCTTCAATGATCATTGATCCTTGTTCATTATTCATCGATCATTGTTCAATGATCATTGTTCCTTGTTCATTATTCATCGTTCATTCTTAAATGATCAAATATCCTTGTTCATTATTTATCGTTCATTCTTCAATGATCATTGAACCTTGTACATTCTTAATCGGTAATTCTTCAATGATCATTGATCCTGGTTCATTATTCATCGTTCATTCTTCATTAATCATTGATCCTTTTTCATTCTTTATCGTTCATTCTTCAATGATCATTGATCCTTGTTGATTATTCATCGATCATTCTTCAACGATCATTGATCCTTGTTCATTATGCATTAATTTATTCTTCATTGATCATTGATCCTTGTTCATTCTTCATCGTTCATTCTTCAATGATCATTGATCCTTGTTCATTCTTCATCGTTCATTCTTCAATAATCATTGATCCTTGTACATTCTTCATCGTTCATTCTTAAATGATCATTGATCCTTGTTCATTATTCATCGTTCATTTTTCATTGATCATTGATCCTTGTTCATTCTTCATCGTTCATTCTTCAATGATCATTGATACTTGTTGATTATTCATCGATCATTGTTCAAAGATCATTGATCCTAGTTCATTATGAATCAATTCATTCTTCATTGATCATTGATCCTTGTTCATTCTTTATCGTTCATTCTTCAATGATCATTGATCCTTGTACATTCTTCATCGTTCATTCTTCTATTATCATTGATCCTTGTTCATTCTTCATCGTTCATTCTTCAATGATCATTGATCCTTCTTCATTATTCATTGAGCATTGTTCAACGATCATTGATCCTTGTTCATTATGCATAAATTCATTCTTCATTGATCAATGATCGTTGTTCATTCTTCATCGTTCATTTTTCAATGATCATTGTTTCTTGTTGATTATTCATCGATCATTGTTCAACGTTTATTGATCCTTGTTCATTATGCATGAATTCATTCTTCATTGATCATTGATCCTTGTTCATTCTTCATCGTTCATTCTTCAATGATCATTGATCCTTGTACATTCTTGATCGTTCATTCTTCAATGTATATTGATCCTTGTTCATTATTCATCGTTCATTCTTCATTGATCATTGATCCTTGTTCATTCTTCATCGTTCATTCTTCAATGATCATTGATCCTTCTACATTCTTCATCGTTCATTCTTCAATGATCGTTGATCCTTGTTCATTATTCATCGTTCATTCTTCAATTATCATTAATCCGTGTTCATTCTTCATCGTTCATTCTTCAATGATCATTGATCCTTATTGATTACTCATCGATCATTGTTCAACGATCATTGATCGTTGTTCATTATACATCAATTCATTCTTCATTGATCATTGATCCTTGTTCATTCTTCATCGTTCATTCTTCAATGATCATTGATCCTTGTACATTCTTCATCGTTCATTCTTAAATGATCATTGATCCTTGTTCATTATTCATCGTTCATTTTTCATTGATCATTGATCCTTGTTCATTCTTCATCGTTCATTCTTCAATGATCATTGATACTTGTTGATTATTCATCGATCATTGTTCAAAGATCATTGATCCTAGTTCATTATGAATCAATTCATTCTTCATTGATCATTGATCCTTGTTCATTCTTTATCGTTCATTCTTCAATGATCATTGATCCTTGTACATTCTTCATCGTTCATTCTTCTATTATCATTGATCCTTGTTCATTCTTCATCGTTCATTCTTCAATGATCATTGATCCTTCTTCATTATTCATTGAGCATTGTTCAACGATCATTGATCCTTGTTCATTATGCATAAATTCATTCTTCATTGATCAATGATCGTTGTTCATTCTTCATCGTTCATTTTTCAATGATCATTGTTTCTTGTTGATTATTCATCGATCATTGTTCAACGTTTATTGATCCTTGTTCATTATGCATGAATTCATTCTTCATTGATCATTGATCCTTGTTCATTCTTCATCGTTCATTCTTCAATGATCATTGATCCTTGTACATTCTTGATCGTTCATTCTTCAATGATTATTGATCCTTGTTCATTATTCATCGTTCATTCTTCATTGATCATTGATCCTTGTTCATTCTTCATCGTTCATTATTCAATGATCATTGATCCTTCTACATTCTTCATCGTTCATTCTTCAATGATCGTTGATCCTTGTTCATTATTCATCGTTCATTCTTCAATTATCATTAATCCGTGTTCATTCTTCATCGTTCATTCTTCAATGATCATTGATCCTTATTGATTACTCATCGATCATTGTTCAACGATCATTGATCGTTGTTCATTATACATCAATTCATTCTTCATTGATCATTGATCCTTGTTCATTCTTCATCGTTCATTCTTCAATGATCATTGATCCTTGTACATTCTTCATCGTTCATTCTTCAATGATCATTGATCCTTGTTCATTATTCATCAATCATTGTTCAATGATCATTGATCCTTGTTCATTATTCATCCTTCATTCTTCATTGATCATTAATCCTTGTTCATTATTCATCGTTCATTCTTAAATGATAATTGATCCTTGTTCATTCCTTATCGTTTATTCTTCAATGATCATTGATCCTTGTACATTCTTAATCATTCATTCTTCAATGATCAATATCCTTGTACATTATTCATCGTTCATTCTTCATTGATCATTAATCCTTGTTCATTCTTCATCGTTCATTCTTCAATGATCATTGATCCTTGTTCATTATTCATCGAGCATTGTTCAACGATCATTGATCCTTGTTCATTATGCATCAATTCATTCTTCATTGATCAATGATCCTTGTTCATTCTTCATCGTTCATTCTTCAATGATCATTGATCCTTGTTGATTATTCATCGATCACTGTTCAACGATCATTGATCCTTGTTCATTATGCATCAATTCATTCTTCATTGATCATTGATCCTTGCTCATTCTTCATCGTTCATTCTTCAATCATCATTGATCCTTGTACATTTTTCATCGTTCATTCTTCAATCATTTTTGATCTTTGTTCATTATTCATCGTTCATTCTTCATTGATCATTGATCCTTGTTCATTCTTCATCGTTCATTCTTCATTAATCATTGATCCTTTTTCATTCTTTATCGTTCATTCTTCAATGATCATTGATCCTTGTTGATTATTCATCGATCATTCTTCAACGATCATTGATCCTTGTTCATTATGCATTAATTTATTCTTCATTGATCATTGATCCTTGTTCATTCTTCATCGTTCATTCTTCAATGATCATTGATCCTTGTTCATTCTTCATCGTTCATTCTTCAATAATCATTGATCCTTGTACATTCTTCATCGTTCATTCTTAAATGATCATTGATCCTTGTTCATTATTCATCGTTCATTTTTCATTGATCATTGATCCTTGTTCATTCTTCATCGTTCATTCTTCAATGATCATTGATACTTGTTGATTATTCATCGATCATTGTTCAAAGATCATTGATCCTAGTTCATTATGAATCAATTCATTCTTCATTGATCATTGATCCTTGTTCATTCTTTATCGTTCATTCTTCAATGATCATTGATCCTTGTACATTCTTCATCGTTCATTCTTCAATCATTTTTGATCTTTGTTCATTATTCATCGTTCATTCTTCATTGATCATTGATCCTTGCTCATTCTTCATCGTTCATTCTTCAATGATCATTGATCCTTGTACATTCTTCATCGTTCATTCTTCAATCATTTTTGATCTTTGTTCATTATTCATCGTTCATTCTTCATTGATCATTGATCCTTGTTCATTCTTCATCGTTCATTCTTCATTGATCATTGATCCTTGTTCATTCTTCATCGTTCATTCTTCAATGATCATTGATCCTTGTTCATTATTCATCGATCATTGTTCAATGATCATTGTTCCTTGTTCATTATTCATCGTTCATTCTTAAATGATCAAATATCCTTGTTCATTCTTTATCGTTCATTCTTCAATGATCATTGAACCTTGTACATTCTTAATCGATAATTCTTCAATGATCATTGATCCTGGTTCATTATTCATCGTTCATTCTTCATTAATCATTGATCGTTTTTCATTCTTTATCGTTCATTCTTCAATGATCATTGATCCTTGTTGATTATTCATCGATCATTCTTCAACGATCATTGATCCTTGTTCATTATGCATTAATTTATTCTTCATTGATCATTGATCCTTGTTCATTCTTCATCGTTCATTCTTCAATGATCATTGATCCTTGTTCATTCTTCATCGTTCATTCTTCAATAATCATTGATCCTTGTACATTCTTCATCGTTCATTCTTAAATGATCATTGATCCTTGTTCATTATTCATCGTTCATTTTTCATTGATCATTAATCCTTGTTCATTGTTCATCGTTCATTCTTCAATGATCATTGATACTTGTTGATTATTCATCGATCATTGTTCAAAGATCATTGATCCTAGTTCATTATGAATCAATTCATTCTTCATTGATCATTGATCCTTGTTCATTCTTTATCGTTCATTCTTCAATGATCATTGATCCTTGTACATTCTTCATCGTTCATTCTTCTATGATCATTGATCCTTGTTCATTCTTCATCATTCATTCTTCAATGATCATTGATCCTTCTTCATTATTCATTGAGCATTGTTCAACGATCATTGATCCTTGTTCATTATGCATAAATTCATTCTTCATTGATCAATGATCGTTGTTCATTCGTCATCGTTCATTTTTCAATGATCATTGTTTCTTGTTGATTATTCATCGATCATTGTTCAACGTTTATTGATCCTTGTTCATTATGCATGAATTCATTCTTCATTGATCATTGATCCTTGTTCATTCTTCATCGTTCATTCTTCAATGATCATTAATCTTTGTACATTCTTGATCGTTCATTCTTAAATGATCATTGATCCTTGTTCATTATTCATCGTTCATTTTTCATTGATCATTGATCCTTGTTCATTCTTCATCGTTCATTCTTCAATGATCATTGATACTTGTTGATTATTCATCGATCATTGTTCAAAGATCATTGATCCTAGTTCATTATGAATCAATTCATTCTTCATTGATCATTGATCCTTGTTCATTCCTTATCGTTCATTCTTCAATGATCATTGATCCTTGTACATTCTTCATCGTTCATTCTTCTATGATCATTGATCCTTGTTCATTCTTCATCGTTCATTCTTCAATGATCATTGATCCTTCTTCATTATTCATTGAGCATTGTTCAACGATCATTGATCCTTGTTCATTATGCATAAATTCATTCTTCATTGATCAATGATCGTTGTTCATTCTTCATCGTTCATTTTTCAATGATCATTGTTTCTTGTTGATTATTCATCGATCATTGTTCAACGTTTATTGATCCTTGTTCATTATGCATGAATTCATTCTTCATTGATCATTGATCCTTGTTCATTCTTCATCGTTCATTCTTCAATGATCATTGATCCTTGTACATTCTTGATCGTTCATTCTTCAATGATTATTGATCCTTGTTCATTATTCATCGTTCATTCTTCATTGATCATTGATCCTTGTTCATTCTTCATCGTTCATTCTTCAATGATCATTGATCCTTCTACATTCTTCATCGTTCATTCTTCAATGATCGTTGATCCTTGTTCATTATTCATCGTTCATTCTTCAATTATCATTAATCCGTGTTCATTCTTCATCGTTCATTCTTCAATGATCATTGATCCTTATTGATTACTCATCGATCATTGTTCAACGATCATTGATCGTTGTTCATTATACATCAATTCATTCTTCATTGATCATTGATCCTTGTTCATTCTTCATCGTTCATTCTTCAATGATCATTGATCCTTGTACATTCTTCATCGTTCATTCTTCAATGATCATTGATCCTTGTTCATTATTCATCAATCATTGTTCAATGATCATTGATCCTTGTTCATTATTCATCCTTCATTCTTCATTGATCATTAATCCTTGTTCATTATTCATCGTTCATTCTTAAATGATAATTGATCCTTGTTCATTCCTTATCGTTTATTCTTCAATGATTATTGATCCTTGTACATTCTTAATCATTCATTCTTCAATGATCAATATCCTTGTACATTATTCATCGTTCATTCTTCATTGATCATTAATCCTTGTTCATTCTTCATCGTTCATTCTTCAATGATCATTGATCCTTGTTCATTATTCATCGAGCATTGTTCAACGATCATTAATCCTTGTTCATTATGCATCAATTCATTCTTCATTGATCAATGATCCTTGTTCATTCTTCATCGTTCATTCTTCAATGATCATTGATCCTTGTTGATTATTCATCGATCACTGTTCAACGATCATTGATCCTTGTTCATTATGCATCAATTCATTCTTCATTGATCATTGATCCTTGCTCATTCTTCATCGTTCATTCTTCAATCATCATTGATCCTTGTACATTTTTCATCGTTCATTCTTCAATCATTTTTGATCTTTGTTCATTATTCATCGTTCATTCTTCATTGATCATTGATCCTTGTTCATTCTTCATCGTTCATTCTTCATTGATCATTGATCCTTGTTCATTCTTCATCGTTCATTCTTCAATGATCATTGATCCTTGTTCATTATTCATCGATCATTGTTCAATGATCATTGTTCCTTGTTCATTATTCATCGTTCATTCTTAAATGATCAAATATCCTTGTTCATTCTTTATCGTTCATTCTTCAATGATCATTGAACCTTGTACATTCTTAATCGGTAATTCTTCAATGATCATTGATCCTGGTTCATTATTCATCGTTCATTCTTCATTAATCATTGATCCTTTTTCATTCTTTATCGTTCATTCTTCAATGATCATTGATCCTTGTTGATTATTCATCGATCATTCTTCAACGATCATTGATCCTTGTTCATTATGCATTAATTTATTCTTCATTGATCATTGATCCTTGTTCATTCTTCATCGTTCATTCTTCAATGATCATTGATCCTTGTTCATTCTTCATCGTTCATTCTTCAATAATCATTGATCCTTGTACATTCTTCATCGTTCATTCTTAAATGATCATTGATCCTTGTTCATTATTCATCGTTCATATTTCATTGATCATTGATCCTTGTTCATTCTTCATCGTTCATTCTTCAATGATCATTGATACTTGTTGATTATTCATCGATCATTGTTCAAAGATCATTGATCCTAGTTCATTATGAATCAATTCATTCTTCATTGATCATTGATCCTTGTTCATTCTTTATCGTTCATTCTTCAATGATCATTGATCCTTGTACATTCTTCATCGTTCATTCTTCTATTATCATTGATCCTTGTTCATTCTTCATCGTTCATTCTTCAATGATCATTGATCCTTCTTCATTATTCATTGAGCATTGTTCAACGATCATTGATCCTTGTTCATTATGCATAAATTCATTCTTCATTGATCAATGATCGTTGTTCATTCTTCATCGTTCATTTTTCAATGATCATTGTTTCTTGTTGATTATTCATCGATCATTGTTCAACGTTTATTGATCCTTGTTCATTATGCATGAATTCATTCTTCATTGATCATTGATCCTTGTTCATTCTTCATCGTTCATTCTTCAATGATCATTGATCCTTGTACATTCTTGATCGTTCATTCTTCAATGATTATTGATCCTTGTTCATTATTCATCGTTCATTCTTCATTGATCATTGATCCTTGTTCATTCTTCATCGTTCATTCTTCAATGATCATTGATCCTTCTACATTCTTCATCGTTCATTCTTCAATGCTCGTTGATCCTTGTTCATTATTCATCGTTCATTCTTCAATTATCATTAATCCGTGTTCATTCTTCATCGTTCATTCTTCAATGATCATTGATCCTTATTGATTACTCATCGATCATTGTTCAACGATCATTGATCGTTGTTCATTATACATCAATTCATTCTTCATTGATCATTGATCCTTGTTCATTCTTCATCGTTCATTCTTCAATGATCATTGATCCTTGTACATTCTTCATCGTTCATTCTTCAATGATCATTGATCCTTGTTCATTATTCATCAATCATTGTTCAATGATCATTGATCCTTGTTCATTATTCATCCTTCATTCTTCATTAATCATTAACCCTTGTTCATTATTCATCGTTCATTCTTAAATGATAATTGATCCTTGTTCAATCCTTATCGTTTATTCTTCAATGATCATTGATCCTTGTACATTCATAATCATTCATTCTTCAATGATCAATATCCTTGTACATTATTCATCGGTCATTCTTCATTGATCATTAATCCTTGTTCATTCTTCATCGTTCATTCTTCAATGATCATTGATCCTTGTTCATTATTCATCGAGCATTGTTCAACGATCATTGATCCTTGTTCATTATGCATCAATTCATTCTTCATTGATCAATGATCCTTGTTCATTCTTCATCGTTCATTCTTCAATGATCATTGATCCTTGTTGATTATTCATCGATCACTGTTCAACGATCATTGATTCTTGTTCATTATGCATCAATTCATTCTTCATTGATCATTGATCCTTGCTCATTCTTCATCGTTCATTCTTCAATGATCATTGATCCTTGTACATTCTTCATCGTTCATTCTTCTATTATCATTGATCCTTGTTCATTCTTCATCGTTCATTCTTCAATGATCATTGATCCTTCTTCATTATTCATTGAGCATTGTTCAACGATCATTGATCCTTGTTCATTATGCATAAATTCCTTCTTCATTGATCAATGATCGTTGTTCATTCTTCATCGTTCATTTTTCAATGATCATTGTTTCTTGTTGATTATTCATCGATCATTGTTCAACGTTTATTGATCCTTGTTCATTATGCATGAATTCATTCTTCATTGATCATTGATCCTTGTTCATTCTTCATCGTTCATTCTTCAATGATCATTGATCCTTGTACATTCTTGATCGTTCATTCTTCAATGATTATTGATCCTTGTTGATTATTCATCGATCACTGTTCAACGATCATTGATCCTTGTTCATTATGCATCAATTCATTCATCATTGATCATTGATCCTTGCTCATTCTTCATCGTTCATTCTTCAATCATCATTGATCCTTGTACATTTTTCATCGTTCATTCTTCAATCATTTTTGATCTTTGTTCATTATTCATCGTTCATTCTTCATTGATCATTGATCCTTGTTCATTCTTCATCGTTCATTCTTCATTGATCATTGATCCTTGTTCATTCTTCATCGTTCATTCTTCAATGATCATTGATCCTTGTTCATTATTCATCGATCATTGTTCAATGATCATTGTTCCTTGTTCATTATTCATCGTTCATTCTTAAATGATCAAATATCCTTGTTCATTCTTTATCGTTCATTCTTCAATGATCATTGAACCTTGTACATTCTTAATCGGTAATTCTTCAATGATCATTGATCCTGGTTCATTATTCATCGTTCATTCTTCATTAATCATTGATCCTTTTTCATTCTTTATCGTTCATTCTTCAATGATCATTGATCCTTGTTGATTATTCATCGATCATTCTTCAACGATCATTGATCCTTGTTCATTATGCATTAATTTATTCTTCATTGATCATTGATCCTTGTTCATTCTTCATCGTTCATTCTTCAATGATCATTGATCCTTGTTCATTCTTCATCGTTCATTCTTCAATAATCATTGATCCTTGTACATTCTTCATCGTTCATTCTTAAATGATCATTGATCCTTGTTCATTATTCATCGTTCATATTTCATTGATCATTGATCCTTGTGCATTCTTCATCGTTCATTCTTCAATGATCATTGATACTTGTTGATTATTCATCGATCATTGTTCAAAGATCATTGATCCTAGTTCATTATGAATCAATTCATTCTTCATTGATCATTGATCCTTGTTCATTCTTTATCGTTCATTCTTCAATGATCATTGATCCTTGTACATTCTTCATCGTTCATTCTTCTATTATCATTGATCCTTGTTCATTCTTCATCGTTCATTCTTCAATGATCATTGATCCTTCTTCATTATTCATTGAGCATTGTTCAACGATCATTGATCCTTGTTCATTATGCATAAATTCATTCTTCATTGATCAATGATCGTTGTTCATTCTTCATCGTTCATTTTTCAATGATCATTGTTTCTTGTTGATTATTCATCGATCATTGTTCAACGTTTATTGATCCTTGTTCATTATGCATGAATTCATTCTTCATTGATCATTGATCCTTGTTCATTCTTCATCGTTCATTCTTCAATGATCATTGATCCTTGTACATTCTTGATCGTTCATTCTTCAATGATTATTGATCCTTGTTCATTATTCATCGTTCATTCTTCATTGATCATTGATCCTTGTTCATTCTTCATCGTTCATTCTTCAATGATCATTGATCCTTCTACATTCTTCATCGTTCATTCTTCAATGCTCGTTGATCCTTGTTCATTATTCATCGTTCATTCTTCAATTATCATTAATCCGTGTTCATTCTTCATCGTTCATTCTTCAATGATCATTGATCCTTATTGATTACTCATCGATCATTGTTCAACGATCATTGATCGTTGTTCATTATACATCAATTCATTCTTCATTGATCATTGATCCTTGTTCATTCTTCATCGTTCATTCTTCAATGATCATTGATCCTTGTACATTCTTCATCGTTCATTCTTCAATGATCATTGATCCTTGTTCATTATTCATCAATCATTGTTCAATGATCATTGATCCTTGTTCATTATTCATCCTTCATTCTTCATTAATCATTAATCCTTGTTCATTATTCATCGTTCATTCTTAAATGATAATTGATCCTTGTTCATTCCTTATCGTTTATTCTTCAATGATCATTGATCCTTGTACATTCATAATCATTCATTCTTCAATGATCAATATCCTTGTACATTATTCATCGGTCATTCTTCATTGATCATTAATCCTTGTTCATTCTTCATCGTTCATTCTTCAATGATCATTGATCCTTGTTCATTATTCATCGAGCATTGTTCAACGATCATTGATCCTTGTTCATTATGCATCAATTCATTCTTCATTGATCAATGATCCTTGTTCATTCTTCATCGTTCATTCTTCAATGATCATTGATCCTTGTTGATTATTCATCGATCACTGTTCAACGATCATTGATCCTTGTTCATTATGCATCAATTCATTCTTCATTGATCATTGATCCTTGCTCATTCTTCATCGTTCATTCTTCAATGATCATTGATCCTTGTACATTCTTCATCGTTCATTCTTCAATCATTTTTGATCTTTGTTCATTATTCATCGTTCATTCTTCATTGATCATTGATCCTTGTTCATTCTTCATCGTTCATTCTTCATTGATCATTGATCCTTGTTCATTCTTCATCGTTCATTCTTCAATGATCATTGATCCTTGTTCATTATTCATCGATCATTGTTCAATGATCATTGTTCCTTGTTCATTATTCATCGTTCATTCTTAAATGATCAAATATCCTTGTTCATTCTTTATCGTTCATTCTTCAATGATCATTGAACCTTGTACATTCTTAATCGGTAATTCTTCAATGATCATTGATCCTGGTTCATTATCCATCGTTCATTCTTCATTAATCATTGATCGTTTTTCATTCTTTATCGTTCATTCTTCAATGATCATTGATCCTTGTTGATTATTCATCGATCATTCTTCAACGATCATTGATCCTTGTTCATTATGCATTAATTTATTCTTCATTGATCATTGATCTTTGTTCATTCTTCATCGTTCATTCTTCAATGATCATTGATCCTTGTTCATTCTTCATCGTTCATTCTTCATTAATCATTGATCCTTGTACATTCTTCATCGTTCATTCTTAAATGATCATTGATCCTTGTTCATTATTCATCGTTCATTTTTCATTGATCATTGATCCTTGTTCATTCTTCATCGTTCATTCTTCAATGATCATTGATACTTGTTGATTATTCATCGATCATTGTTCAAAGATCATTGATCCTAGTTCATTATGAATCAATTCATTCTTCATTGATCATTGATCCTTGTTCATTCTTTATCGTTCATTCTTCAATGATCATTGATCCTTGTACATTCTTCATCGTTCATTCTACTATGATCATTGATCCTTGTTCATTCTTAATCATTCATTCTTCAATGATCATTGATCCTTCTTCATTATTCATTGAGCATTGTTCAACGATCATTGATCCTTGTTCATTATGCATAAATTCATTCTTCATTGATCAATGATCGTTGTTCATTCGTCATCGTTCATTTTTCAATGATCATTGTTTCTTGTTGATTATTCATCGATCATTGTTCAACGTTTATTGATCCTTGTTCATTATGCATGAATTCATTCTTCATTGATTATTGATCCTTGTTCATTCTTCATCGTTCATTCTTCAATGATCATTAATCTTTGTACATTCTTGATCGTTCATTCTTAAATGATCATTGATCCTTGTTCATTATTCATCGTTCATTTTTCATTGATCATTGATCCTTGTTCATTCTTCATCGTTCATTCTTCAATGATCATTGATACTTGTTGATTATTCATCGATCATTGTTCAAAGATCATTGATCCTAGTTCATTATGAATCAATTCATTCTTCATTGATCATTGATCCTTGTTCATTCCTTATCGTTCATTCTTCAATGATCATTGATCCTTGTACATTCTTCATCGTTCATTCTTCTATGATCATTGATCCTTGTTCATTCTTCATCGTTCATTCTTCAATGATCATTGATCCTTCTTCATTATTCATTGAGCATTGTTCAACGATCATTGATCCTTGTTCATTATGCATAAATTCATTCTTCATTGATCAATGATCGTTGTTCATTCTTCATCGTTCATTTTTCAATGATCATTGTTTCTTGTTGATTATTCATCGATCATTGTTCAACGTTTATTGATCCTTGTTCATTATGCATGAATTCATTCTTCATTGATCATTGATCGTTGTTCATTCTTCATCGTTCATTCTTCAATGATCATTGATCCTTGTACATTCTTGATCGTTCATTCTTCAATGATTATTGATCCTTGTTCATTATTCATCGTTCATTCTTCATTGATCATTGATCCTTGTTCATTCTTCATCGTTCATTCTTCAATGATCATTGATCCTTCTACATTCTTCATCGTTCATTCTTCAATGATCGTTGATCCTTGTTCATTATTCATCGTTCATTCTTCAATTATCATTAATCCGTGTTCATTCTTCATCGTTCATTCTTCAATGATCATTGATACTTGTTGATTATTCATCGATCATTGTTCAAAGATCATTGATCCTAGTTCATTATGAATCAATTCATTCTTCATTGATCATTGATCCTTGTTCATTCTTTATCGTTCATTCTTCAATGATCATTGATCCTTGTACATTCTTCATCGTTCATTCTTCTATTATCATTGATCCTTGTTCATTCTTCATCGTTCATTCTTCAATGATCATTGATCCTTCTTCATTATTCATTGAGCATTGTTCAACGATCATTGATCCTTGTTCATTATGCATAAATTCATTCTTCATTGATCAATGATCGTTGTTCATTCTTCATCGTTCATTTTTCAATGATCATTGTTTCTTGTTGATTATTCATCGATCATTGTTCAACGTTTATTGATCCTTGTTCGTTATGCATGAATTCATTCTTCATTGATCATTGATCCTTGTTCATTCTTCATCGTTCATTCTTCAATGATCATTGATCCTTGTACATTCTTGATCGTTCATTCTTCAATGATTATTGATCCTTGTTCATTATTCATCGTTCATTCTTCATTGATCATTGATCCTTGTTCATTCTTCATCGTTCATTCTTCAATGATCATTGATCCTTCTACATTCTTCATCGTTCATTCTTCAATGATCGTTGATCCTTGTTCATTATTCATCGTTCATTCTTCAATTATCATTAATCCGTGTTCATTCTTCATCGTTTATTCTTCAATGATCATTGATCCTTATTGATTACTCATCGATCATTGTTCAACGATCATTGATCGTTGTTCATTATACATCAATTCATTCTTCATTGATCATTGATCCTTTTTCATTCTTCATCGTTCATTCTTCAATGATCATTGATCCTTGTACATTCTTCATCGTTCATTCTTCAATGATCATTGATCCTTGTTCATTATTCATCAATCATTGTTCAATGATCATTGATCCTTGTTCATTATTCATCCTTCATTCTTCATTAATCATTAATCCTTGTTCATTATTCATCGTTCATTCTTAAATGATAATTGATCCTTGTTCATTCCTTATCGTTTATTCTTCAATGATCATTGATCCTTGTACATTCATAATCATTCATTCTTCAATGATCAATATCCTTGTACATTATTCATCGGTCATTCTTCATTGATCATTAATCCTTGTTCATTCTTCATCGTTCATTCTTCAATGATCATTGATCCTTGTTCATTATTCATCGAGCATTGTTCAACGATCATTGATCCTTGTTCATTATGCATCAATTCATTCTTCATTGATCAATGATCCTTGTTCATTCTTCATCGTTCATTCTTCAATGATCATTGATCCTTGTTGATTATTCATCGATCACTGTTCAACGATCATTGATCCTTGTTCATTATGCATCAATTCATTCTTCATTGATCATTGATCCTTGCTCATTCTTCATCGTTCATTCTTCAATGATCATTGATCCTTGTACATTCTTCATCGTTCATTCTTCAATCATTTTTGATCTTTGTTCATTATTCATCGTTCATTCTTCATTGATCATTGATCCTTGTTCATTCTTCATCGTTCATTCTTCATTGATCATTGATCCTTGTTCATTCTTCATCGTTCATTCTTCAATGATCATTGATCCTTGTTCATTATTCATCGATCATTGTTCAATGATCATTGTTCCTTGTTCATTATTCATCGTTCATTCTTAAATGATCAAATATCCTTGTTCATTCTTTATCGTTCATTCTTCAATGATCATTGAACCTTGTACATTCTTAATCGGTAATTCTTCAATGATCATTGATCCTGGTTCATTATCCATCGTTCATTCTTCATTAATCATTGATCGTTTTTCATTCTTTATCGTTCATTCTTCAATGATCATTGATCCTTGTTGATTATTCATCGATCATTCTTCAACGATCATTGATCCTTGTTCATTATGCATTAATTTATTCTTCATTGATCATTGATCTTTGTTCATTCTTCATCGTTCATTCTTCAATGATCATTGATCCTTGTTCATTCTTCATCGTTCATTCTTCATTAATCATTGATCCTTGTACATTCTTCATCGTTCATTCTTAAATGATCATTGATCCTTGTTCATTATTCATCGTTCATTTTTCATTGATCATTGATCCTTGTTCATTCTTCATCGTTCATTCTTCAATGATCATTGATACTTGTTGATTATTCATCGATCATTGTTCAAAGATCATTGATCCTAGTTCATTATGAATCAATTCATTCTTCATTGATCATTGATCCTTGTTCATTCTTTATCGTTCATTCTTCAATGATCATTGATCCTTGTACATTCTTCATCGTTCATTCTACTATGATCATTGATCCTTGTTCATTCTTAATCATTCATTCTTCAATGATCATTGATCCTTCTTCATTATTCATTGAGCATTGTTCAACGATCATTGATCCTTGTTCATTATGCATAAATTCATTCTTCATTGATCAATGATCGTTGTTCATTCGTCATCGTTCATTTTTCAATGATCATTGTTTCTTGTTGATTATTCATCGATCATTGTTCAACGTTTATTGATCCTTGTTCATTATGCATGAATTCATTCTTCATTGATTATTGATCCTTGTTCATTCTTCATCGTTCATTCTTCAATGATCATTAATCTTTGTACATTCTTGATCGTTCATTCTTAAATGATCATTGATCCTTGTTCATTATTCATCGTTCATTTTTCATTGATCATTGATCCTTGTTCATTCTTCATCGTTCATTCTTCAATGATCATTGATACTTGTTGATTATTCATCGATCATTGTTCAAAGATCATTGATCCTAGTTCATTATGAATCAATTCATTCTTCATTGATCATTGATCCTTGTTCATTCCTTATCGTTCATTCTTCAATGATCATTGATCCTTGTACATTCTTCATCGTTCATTCTTCTATGATCATTGATCCTTGTTCATTCTTCATCGTTCATTCTTCAATGATCATTGATCCTTCTTCATTATTCATTGAGCATTGTTCAACGATCATTGATCCTTGTTCATTATGCATAAATTCATTCTTCATTGATCAATGATCGTTGTTCATTCTTCATCGTTCATTTTTCAATGATCATTGTTTCTTGTTGATTATTCATCGATCATTGTTCAACGTTTATTGATCCTTGTTCATTATGCATGAATTCATTCTTCATTGATCATTGATCGTTGTTCATTCTTCATCGTTCATTCTTCAATGATCATTGATCCTTGTACATTCTTGATCGTTCATTCTTCAATGATTATTGATCCTTGTTCATTATTCATCGTTCATTCTTCATTGATCATTGATCCTTGTTCATTCTTCATCGTTCATTCTTCAATGATCATTGATCCTTCTACATTCTTCATCGTTCATTCTTCAATGATCGTTGATCCTTGTTCATTATTCATCGTTCATTCTTCAATTATCATTAATCCGTGTTCATTCTTCATCGTTCATTCTTCAATGATCATTGATACTTGTTGATTATTCATCGATCATTGTTCAAAGATCATTGATCCTAGTTCATTATGAATCAATTCATTCTTCATTGATCATTGATCCTTGTTCATTCTTTATCGTTCATTCTTCAATGATCATTGATCCTTGTACATTCTTCATCGTTCATTCTTCTATTATCATTGATCCTTGTTCATTCTTCATCGTTCATTCTTCAATGATCATTGATCCTTCTTCATTATTCATTGAGCATTGTTCAACGATCATTGATCCTTGTTCATTATGCATAAATTCATTCTTCATTGATCAATGATCGTTGTTCATTCTTCATCGTTCATTTTTCAATGATCATTGTTTCTTGTTGATTATTCATCGATCATTGTTCAACGTTTATTGATCCTTGTTCGTTATGCATGAATTCATTCTTCATTGATCATTGATCCTTGTTCATTCTTCATCGTTCATTCTTCAATGATCATTGATCCTTGTACATTCTTGATCGTTCATTCTTCAATGATTATTGATCCTTGTTCATTATTCATCGTTCATTCTTCATTGATCATTGATCCTTGTTCATTCTTCATCGTTCATTCTTCAATGATCATTGATCCTTCTACATTCTTCATCGTTCATTCTTCAATGATCGTTGATCCTTGTTCATTATTCATCGTTCATTCTTCAATTATCATTAATCCGTGTTCATTCTTCATCGTTTATTCTTCAATGATCATTGATCCTTATTGATTACTCATCGATCATTGTTCAACGATCATTGATCGTTGTTCATTATACATCAATTCATTCTTCATTGATCATTGATCCTTTTTCATTCTTCATCGTTCATTCTTCAATGATCATTGATCCTTGTACATTCTTCATCGTTCATTCTTCAATGATCATTGATCCTTGTTCATTATTCATCAATCATTGTTCAATGATCATTGATCCTTGTTCATTATTCATCCTTCATTCTTCATTAATCATTAATCCTTGTTCATTATTCATCGTTCATTCTTAAATGATAATTGATCCTTGTTCATTCCTTATCGTTTATTCTTCAATGATCATTGATCCTTGTACATTCATAATCATTCATTCTTCAATGATCAATATCCTTGTACATTATTCATCGGTCATTCTTCATTGATCATTAATCCTTGTTCATTCTTCATCGTTCATTCTTCAATGATCATTGATCCTTGTTCATTATTCATCGAGCATTGTTCAACGATCATTGATCCTTGTTCATTATGCATCAATTCATTCTTCATTGATCAATGATCCTTGTTCATTCTTCATCGTTCATTCTTCAATGATCATTGATCCTTGTTGATTATTCATCGATCACTGTTCAACGATCATTGATCCTTGTTCATTATGCATCAATTCATTCTTCATTGATCATTGATCCTTGCTCATTCTTCATCGTTCATTCTTCAATGATCATTGATCCTTGTACATTCTTCATCGTTCATTCTTCAATCATTTTTGATCTTTGTTCATTATTCATCGTTCATTCTTCATTGATCATTGATCCTTGTTCATTCTTCATCGTTCATTCTTCATTGATCATTGATCCTTGTTCATTCTTCATCGTTCATTCTTCAATGATCATTGATCCTTGTTCATTATTCATCGATCATTGTTCAATGATCATTGTTCCTTGTTCATTATTCATCGTTCATTCTTAAATGATCAAATATCCTTGTTCATTCTTTATCGTTCATTCTTCAATGATCATTGAACCTTGTACATTCTTAATCGGTAATTCTTCAATGATCATTGATCCTGGTTCATTATTCATCGTTCATTCTTCATTAATCATTGATCGTTTTTCATTCTTTATCGTTCATTCTTCAATGATCATTGATCCTTGTTGATTATTCATCGATCATTCTTCAACGATCATTGATCCTTGTTTATTATGCATTAATTTATTCTTCATTGATCATTGATCTTTGTTCATTCTTCATCGTTCATTCTTCAATGATCATTGATCCTTGTTCATTCTTCATCGTTCATTCTTCATTAATCATTGATCCTTGTACATTCTTCATCGTTCATTCTTAAATGATCATTGATCCTTGTTCATTATTCATCGTTCATTTTTCATTGATCATTGATCCTTGTTCATTCTTCATCGTTCATTCTTCAATGATCATTGATACTTGTTGATTATTCATCGATCATTGTTCAAAGATCATTGATCCTAGTTCATTATGAATCAATTCATTCTTCATTGATCATTGATCCTTGTTCATTCTTTATCGTTCATTCTTCAATGATCATTGATCCTTGTACATTCTTCATCGTTCATTCTTCTATGATCATTGATCCTTGTTCATTCTTCATCATTCATTCTTCAATGATCATTGATCCTTCTTCATTATTCATTGACCATTGTTCAACGATCATTGATCCTTGTTCATTATGCATAAATTCATTCTTCATTGATCAATGATCGTTGTTCATTCGTCATCGTTCATTTTTCAATGATCATTGTTTCTTGTTGATTATTCATCGATCATTGTTCAACGTTTATTGATCCTTGTTCATTATGCATGAATTCATTCTTCATTGATCATTGATCCTTGTTCATTCTTCATCGTTCATTCTTCAATGATCATTAATCTTTGTACATTCTTGATCGTTCATTCTTAAATGATCATTGATCCTTGTTCATTATTCATCGTTCATTTTTCATTGATCATTGATCCTTGTTCATTCTTCATCGTTCATTCTTCAATGATCATTGATACTTGTTGATTATTCATCGATCATTGTTCAAAGATCATTGATCCTAGTTCATTATGAATCAATTCATTCTTCATTGATCATTGATCCTTGTTCATTCCTTATCGTTCATTCTTCAATGATCATTGATCCTTGTACATTCTTCATCGTTTATTCTTCTATGATCATTGATCCTTGTTCATTCTTCATCGTTCATTCTTCAATGATCATTGATCCTTCTTCATTATTCATTGAGCATTGTTCAACGATCATTGATCCTTGTTCATTATGCATAAATTCATTCTTCATTGATCAATGATCGTTGTTCATTCTTCATCGTTCATTTTTCAATGATCATTGTTTCTTGTTGATTATTCATCGATCATTGTTCAACGTTTATTGATCCTTGTTCATTATGCATGAATTCATTCTTCATTGATCATTGATCCTTGTTCATTCTTCATCGTTCATTCTTCAATGATCATTGATCCTTGTACATTCTTGATCGTTCATTCTTCAATGATTATTGATCCTTGTTCATTATTCATCGTTCATTCTTCATTGATCATTGATCCTTGTTCATTCTTCATCGTTCATTCTTCAATGATCATTGATCCTTCTACATTCTTCATCGTTCATTCTTCAATGATCGTTGATCCTTGTTCATTATTCATCGTTCATTCTTCAATTATCATTAATCCGTGTTCATTCTTCATCGTTCATTCTTCAATGATCATTGATACTTGTTGATTATTCATCGATCATTGTTCAAAGATCATTGATCCTAGTTCATTATGAATCAATTCATTCTTCATTGATCATTGATCCTTGTTCATTCTTTATCGTTCATTCTTCAATGATCATTGATCCTTGTACATTCTTCATCGTTCATTCTTCTATTATCATTGATCCTTGTTCATTCTTCATCGTTCATTCTTCAATGATCATTGATCCTTGCTCATTCTTCATCGTTCATTCTTCAATGATCATTGATCCGTGTACATTCTTCATCGTTCATTCTTCAATCATTTTTGATCTTTGTTCATTATTCATCGTTCATTCTTCTTTGATCATTGATCCTTGTTCATTCTTCATCGTTCATTCTTCATTGATCATTGATCCTTGTTCATTCTTCATCGTTCATTCTTCAATGATCATTGATCCTTGTTCATTATTCATCGATCATTGTTCAATGATCATTGTTCCTTGTTCATTATTCATCGTTCATTCTTAAATGATCAAATATCCTTGTTCATTCTTTATCGTTCATTCTTCAATGATCATTGAACCTTGTACATTCTTAATCGGTAATTCTTCAATGATCATTGATCCTGGTTCATTATTCATCGTTCATTCTTCATTAATCATTGATCGTTTTTCATTCTTTATCGTTCATTCTTCAATGATCATTGATCCTTGTTGATTATTCATCGATCATTCTTCAACGATCATTGATCCTTGTTCATTATGCATTAATTTATTCTTCATTGATCATTGATCCTTGTTCATTCTTCATCGTTCATTCTTCAATGATCATTGATCCTTGTTCATTCTTCATCGTTCATTCTTCAATGATCATTAATCCTTGTACATTCTTGATCGTTCATTCTTAAATGATCATTGATCCTTGTTCATTATTCATCGTTCATTTTTCATTGATCATTGATCCTTGTTCATTCTTCATCGTTCATTCTTCAATGATCATTGATACTTGTTGATTATTCATCGATCATTGTTCAAAGATCATTGATCCTAGTTCATTATAAATCAATTCATTCTTCATTGATCATTGATCCTTGTTCATTCTTTATCGTTCATTCTTCAATGATCATTGATCCTTGTACATTCTTCATCGTTCATTCTTCTATGATCATTGATCCTTGTTCATTCTTCATCGTTCATTCTTCAATGATCATTGATCCTTCTTCATTATTCATTGAGCATTGTTCAACGATCATTGATCCTTGTTCATTATGCATAAATTCATTCTTCATTGATCAATGATCGTTGTTCATTCTTCATCGTTCATTTTTCAATGATCATTGTTTCTTGTTGATTATTCATCGATCATTGTTCAACGTTTATTGATCCTTGTTCATTATGCATGAATTCATTCTTCATTGATCATTGATCCTTGTTCATTCTTCATCGTTCATTCTTCAATGATCATTGATCCTTGTACATTCTTGATCGTTCATTCTTCAATGATTATTGATCCTTGTTCATTATTCATCGTTCATTCTTCATTGATCATTGATCCTTGTTCATTCTTCATCGTTCATTCTTCAATGATCATTGATCCTTCTACATTCTTCATCGTTCATTCTTCAATGATCGTTGATCCTTGTTCATTATTCATCGTTCATTCTTCAATTATCATTAATCCGTGTTCATTCTTCATCGTTCATTCTTCAATGATCATTGATCCTTAATGATTACTCATCGATCATTGTTTAACGATCATTGATCGTTGTTCATTATACATCAATTCATTCTTCATTGATCATTGATCCTTGTTCATTCTTCATCGTTCATTCTTCAATGATCATTGATCCTTGTACATTCTTCATCGTTCATTCTTCAATGATCATTGATCCTTGTTCATTATTCATCAATCATAGTTCAATGATCATTGATCCTTGTTCATTATTCATCCTTCATTCTTCATTGATCATTAATCCTTGTTCATTATTCATCGTTCATTCTTAAATGATAATTGATCCTTGTTCATTCCTGATCGTTTATTCTTCAATGATCATTGATCCTTGTACATTCTTAATCATTCATTCTTCAATGATCAATATCCTTGTACATTATTCATCGTTCATTCTTCATTGATCATTAATCCTTGTTCATTCTTCATCGTTCATTCTTCAATGATCATTGATCCTTGTTCATTATTCATCGAGCATTGTTCAACGATCATTGATCCTTGTTCATTATGCATCAATTCATTCTTCATTGATCAATGATCCTTGTTCATTCTTCATCGTTCATTCTTCAATGATCATTGATCCTTGTACATTCTTCATCGTTCATTCTTCTATGATCATTGATCCTTGTTCATTCTTCATCGTTCATTCTTCAATGATCATTGATCCTTCTTCATTATTCATTGAGCATTGTTCAACGATCATTGATCCTTGTTCATTATGCATAAATTCATTCTTCATTGATCAATGATCGTTGTTCATTCTTCATCGTTCATTTTTCAATGATCATTGTTTCTTGTTGATTATTCATCGATCATTGTTCAACGTTTATTGATCCTTGTTCATTATGCATGAATTCATTCTTCATTGATCATTGATCCTTGTTCATTCTTCATCGTTCATTCTTCAATGATCATTGATCCTTGTACATTCTTCATCGTTCATTCTTCAATGATTATTGATCCTTGTTCATTATTCATCGTTCATTCTTCATTGATCATTGATCCTTGTTCATTCTTCATCGTTCATTCTTCAATGATCATTGATCCTTCTACATTCTTCATCGTTCATTCTTCAATGATCGTTGATCCTTGTTCATTATTCATCGTTCATTCTTCAATTATCATTAATCCGTGTTCATTCTTCATCGTTCATTCTTCAATGATCATTGATCCTTAATGATTACTCATCGATCATTGTTTAACGATCATTGATCGTTGTTCATTATACATCAATTCATTCTTCATTGATCATTGATCCTTGTTCATTCTTCATCGTTCATTCTTCAATGATCATTGATCCTTGTACATTCTTCATCGTTCATTCTTCAATGATCATTGATCCTTGTTCATTATTCATCAATCATAGTTCAATGATCATTGATCCTTGTTCATTATTCATCCTTCATTCTTCATTGATCATTAATCCTTGTTCATTATTCATCGTTCATTCTTAAATGATAATTGATCCTTGTTCATTCCTTATCGTTTATTCTTCAATGATCATTGATCCTTGTACATTCTTAATCATTCATTCTTCAATGATCAATATCCTTGTACATTATTCATCGTTCATTCTTCATTGATCATTAATGCTTGTTCATTCTTCATCGTTCATTCTTCAATGATCATTGATCCTTGTTCATTATTCATCGAGCATTGTTCAACGATCATTGATCCTTGTTCATTATGCATCAATTCATTCTTCATTGATCAATGATCCTTGCTCATTCTTCATCGTTCATTCTTCAATGATCATTGATCCTTGTACATTCTTCATCGTTCATTCTTCAATCATTTTTGATCTTTGTTCATTATTCATCGTTCATTCTTCTTTGATCATTGATCCTTGTTCATTCTTCATCGTTCATTCTTCATTGATCATTGATCCTTGTTCATTCTTCATCGTTCATTCTTCAATGATCATTGATCCTTGTTCATTATTCATCGATCATTGTTCAATGATCATTGTTCCTTGTTCATTATTCATCGTTCATTCTTAAATGATCAAATATCCTTGTTCATTCTTTATCGTTCATTCTTCAATGATCATTGAACCTTGTACATTCTTAATCGGTAATTCTTCAATGATCATTGATCCTGGTTCATTATTCATCGTTCATTCTCAAATGATAATTGATCCTTGTTCATTCCTTATCGTTTATTCTTCAATGATCATTGATCCTTTTACATTCTTAATCATTCATTCTTCAATGATCAATATCCTTGTACATTATTCATCGTTCATTCTTCATTGATCATTAATCCTTGTTCATTCTTCATCGTTCATTCTTCAATGATCATTGATCCTTGTTCATTATTCATCGAGCATTGTTCAACGATCATTGATCCTTGTTCATTATGCATCAATTCATTCTTCATTGATCATTGATCCTTGCTCATTCTTCATCGTTCATTCTTCAATGATCATTGATCCTTGTACATTCTTCATCGTTCATTCTTCAATCATTTTTGATCTTTGTTCATTATTCATCGTTCATTCTTCTTTGATCATTGATCCTTGTTCATTCTTCATCGTTCATTCTTCATTGATCATTGATCCTTGTTCATTCTTCATCGTTCATTCTTCAATGATCATTGATCCTTGTTCATTATTCATCGATCATTGTTCAATGATCATTGTTCCTTGTTCATTATTCATCGTTCATTCTTAAATGATCAAATATCCTTGTTCATTCTTTATCGTTCATTCTTCAATGATCATTGAACCTTGTACATTCTTAATCGGTAATTCTTCAATGATCATTGATCCTGGTTCATTATTCATCGTTCATTCTTCATTAATCATTGATCGTTTTTCATTCTTTATCGTTCATTCTTCAATGATCATTGATCCTTGTTGATTATTCATCGATCATTCTTCAACGATCATTGATCCTTGTTCATTATGCATTAATTTATTCTTCATTGATCATTGATCCTTGTTCATTCTTCATCGTTCATTCTTCAATGATCATTGATCCTTGTTCATTCTTCATCGTTCATTCTTCAATGATCATTAATCCTTGTACATTCTTGATCGTTCATTCTTAAATGATCATTGATCCTTGTTCATTATTCATCGTTCATTTTTCATTGATCATTGATCCTTGTTCATTCTTCATCGTTCATTCTTCAATGATCATTGATACTTGTTGATTATTCATCGATCATTGTTCAAAGATCATTGATCCTAGTTCATTATGAATCAATTCATTCTTCATTGATCATTGATCCTTGTTCATTCTTTATCGTTCATTCTTCAATGATCATTGATCCTTGTACATTCTTCATCGTTCATTCTTCTATGATCATTGATCCTTGTTCATTCTTCATCGTTCATTCTTCAATGATCATTGATCCTTCTTCATTATTCATTGAGCATTGTTCAACGATCATTGATCCTTGTTCATTATGCATAAATTCATTCTTCATTGATAAATGATCGTTGTTCATTCTTCATCGTTCATTTTTCAATGATCATTGTTTCTTGTTGATTATTCATCGATCATTGTTCAACGTTTATTGATCCTTGTTCATTATGCATGAATTCATTCTTCATTGATCATTGATCCTTGTTCATTCTTCATCGTTCATTCTTCAATGATCATTGATCCTTGTACATTCTTGATCGTTCATTCTTCAATGATTATTGATCCTTGTTCATTATTCATCGTTCATTCTTCATTGATCATTGATCCTTGTTCATTCTTCATCGTTCATTCTTCAATGATCATTGATCCTTCTACATTCTTCATCGTTCATTCTTCAATGATCGTTGATCCTTGTTCATTATTCATCGTTCATTCTTCAATTATCATTAATCCGTGTTCATTCTTCATCGTTCATTCTTCAATGATCATTGATCCTTATTGATTACTCATCGATCATTGTTCAACGATCATTGATCGTTGTTCATTATACATCAATTCATTCTTCATTGATCATTGATCCTTGTTCATTCTTCATCGTTCATTCTTCAATGATCATTGATCCTTGTACATTCTTCATCGTTCATTCTTCAATGATCATTGATCCTTGTTCATTATTCATCAATCATTGTTCAATGATCATTGATCCTTGTTCATTATTCATCCTTCATTCTTCATTAATCATTAATCCTTGTTCATTATACATCGTTCATTCTTAAATGATAATTGATCCTTGTTCATTCCTTATCGTTTATTCTTCAATGATCATTGATCCTTGTACATTCATAATCATTCATTCTTCAATGATCAATATCCTTGTACATTATTCATCGGTCATTCTTCATTGATCATTAATCCTTGTTCATTCTTCATCGTTCATTCTTCAATGATCATTGATCCTTGTTCATTATTCATCGAGCATTGTTCAACGATCATTGATCCTTGTTCATTATGCATCAATTCATTCTTCATTGATCAATGATCCTTGTTCATTCTTCATCGTTCATTCTTCAATGATCATTGATCCTTGTTGATTATTCATCGATCACTGTTCAACGATCATTGATCCTTGTTCATTATGCATCAATTCATTCTTCATTGATCATTGATCCTTGCTCATTCTTCATCGTTCATTCTTCAATGATCATTGATCCTTGTACATTCTTCATCGTTCATTCTTCAATCATTTTTGATCTTTGTTCATTATTCATCGTTCATTCTTCATTGATCATTGATCCTTGTTCATTCTTCATCGTTCATTCTTCATTGATCATTGATCCTTGTTCATTCTTCATCGTTCATTCTTCAATGATCATTGATCCTTGTTCATTATTCATCGATCATTGTTCAATGATCATTGTTCCTTGTTCATTATTCATCGTTCATTCTTAAATGATCAAATATCCTTGTTCATTCTTTATCGTTCATTCTTCAATGATCATTGAACCTTATACATTCTTAATCGGTAATTCTTCAATGATCATTTATCCTGGTTCATTATTCATCGTTCATTCTTCATTAATCATTGATCGTTTTTCATTCTTTATCGTTCATTCTTCAATGATCATTGATCCTTGTTGATTATTCATCGATCATTCTTCAACGATCATTGATCCTTGTTCATTATGCATTAATTTATTCTTCATTGATCATTGATCTTTGTTCATTCTTCATCGTTCATTCTTCAATGATCATTGATCCTTGTTCATTCTTCATCGTTCATTCTTCAATAATCATTGATCCTTGTACATTCTTCATCGTTCATTCCTAAATGATCATTGATCCTTGTTCATTATTCATCGTTCATTTTTCATTGATCATTGATCCTTGTTCATTCTTCATCGTTCATTCTTCAATGATCATTGATACTTGTTGATTATTCATCGATCATTGTTCAAAGATCATTGATCCTAGTTCATTATGAATCAATTCATTCTTCATTGATCATTGATCCTTGTTCATTCTTTATCGTTCATTCTTCAATGATCATTGATCCTTGTACATTCTTCATCGTTCATTCTTCTATGATCATTGATCCTTGTTCATTCTTCATCATTCATTCTTCAATGATCATTGATCCTTCTTCATTATTCATTGAGCATTGTTCAACGATCATTGATCCTTGTTCATTATGCATAAATTCATTCTTCATTGATCAATGATCGTTGTTCATTCGTCATCGTTCATTTTTCAATGATCATTGTTTCTTGTTGATTATTCATCGATCATTGTTCAACGTTTATTGATCCTTGTTCATTATGCATGAATTCATTCTTCATTGATCATTGATCCTTGTTCATTCTTCATCGTTCATTCTTCAATGATCATTAATCTTTGTACATTCTTGATCGTTCATTCTTAAATGATCATTGATCCTTGTTCATTATTCATCGTTCATTTTTCATTGATCATTGATCCTTGTTCATTCTTCATCGTTCATTCTTCAATGATCATTGATACTTGTTGATTATTCATCGATCATTGTTCAAAGATCATTGATCCTAGTTCATTATGAATCAATTCATTCTTCATTGATCATTGATCCTTGTTCATTCCTTATCGTTCATTCTTCAATGATCATTGATCCTTGTACATTCTTCATCGTTCATTCTTCTATGATCATTGATCCTTGTTCATTCTTCATCGTTCATTCTTCAATGATCATTGATCCTTCTTCATTATTCATTGAGCATTGTTCAACGATCATTGATCCTTGTTCATTATGCATAAATTCATTCTTCATTGATCAATGATCGTTGTTCATTCTTCATCGTTCATTTTTCAATGATCATTGTTTCTTGTTGATTATTCATCGATCATTGTTCAACGTTTATTGATCCTTGTTCATTATGCATGAATTCATTCTTCATTGATCATTGATCCTTGTTCATTCTTCATCGTTCATTCTTCAATGATCATTGATCCTTGTACATTCTTCATCGTTCATTCTTCAATGATTATTGATCCTTGTTCATTATTCATCGTTCATTCTTCATTGATCATTGATCCTTGTTCATTCTTCATCGTTCATTCTTCAATGATCATTGATCCTTCTACATTCTTCATCGTTCATTCTTCAATGATCGTTGATCCTTGTTCATTATTCATCGTTCATTCTTCAATTATCATTAATCCGTGTTCATTCTTCATCGTTCATTCTTCAATGATCATTGATCCTTAATGATTACTCATCGATCATTGTTTAACGATCATTGATCGTTGTTCATTATACATCAATTCATTCTTCATTGATCATTGATCCTTGTTCATTCTTCATCGTTCATTCTTCAATGATCATTGATCCTTGTACATTCTTCATCGTTCATTCTTCAATGATCATTGATCCTTGTTCATTATTCATCAATCATAGTTCAATGATCATTGATCCTTGTTCATTATTCATCCTTCATTCTTCATTGATCATTAATCCTTGTTCATTATTCATCGTTCATTCTTAAATGATAATTGATCCTTGTTCATTCCTTATCGTTTATTCTTCAATGATCATTGATCCTTGTACATTCTTAATCATTCATTCTTCAATGATCAATATCCTTGTACATTATTCATCGTTCATTCTTCATTGATCATTAATCCTTGTTCATTCTTCATCGTTCATTCTTCAATGATCATTGATCCTTGTTCATTATTCATCGAGCATTGTTCAACGATCATTGATCCTTGTTCATTATGCATCAATTCATTCTTCATTGATCAATGATCCTTGTTCATTCTTCATCGTTCATTCTTCAATGATCATTGATCCTTGTTGATTATTCATCGATCACTGTTCAACGATCATTGATCCTTGTTCATTATGCATCAATTCATTCTTCATTGATCATTGATCCTTGCTCATTCTTCATCGTTCATTCTTCAATGATCATTGATCCTTGTACATTCTTCATCGTTCATTCTTCAATCATTTTTGATCTTTGTTCATTATTCATCGTTCATTCTTCTTTGATCATTGATCCTTGTTCATTCTTCATCGTTCATTCTTCATTGATCATTGATCCTTGTTCATTCTTCATCGTTCATTCTTCAATGATCATTGATCCTTGTTCATTATTCATCGATCATTGTTCAATGATCATTGTTCCTTGTTCATTATTCATCGTTCATTCTTAAATGATCAAATATCCTTGTTCATTCTTTATCGTTCATTCTTCAATGATCATTGAACCTTGTACATTCTTAATCGGTAATTCTTCAATGATCATTGATCCTGGTTCATTATTCATCGTTCATTCTTCATTAATCATTGATCGTTTTTCATTCTTTATCGTTCATTCTTCAATGATCATTGATCCTTGTTGATTATTCATCGATCATTCTTCAACGATCATTGATCCTTGTTCATTATGCATTAATTTATTCTTCATTGATCATAGATCCTTGTTCATTCTTCATCGTTCATTCTTCAATGATCATTGATCCTTGTTCATTCTTCATCGTTCATTCTTCAATGATCATTAATCCTTGTACATTCTTGATCGTTCATTCTTAAATGATCATTGATCCTTGTTCATTTTTCATCGTTCATTTTTCATTGATCATTGATCCTTGTTCATTCTTCATCGTTCATTCTTCAATGATCATTGATACTTGTTGATTATTCATCGATCATTGTTCAAAGATCATTGATCCTAGTTCATTATGAATCAATTCATTCTTCATTGATCATTGATCCTTGTTCATTCTTTATCGTTCATTCTTCAATGATCATTGATCCTTGTACATTCTTCATCGTTCATTCTTCTATGATCATTGATCCTTGTTCATTCTTCATCGTTCATTCTTCAATGATCATTGATCCTTCTTCATTATTCATTGAGCATTGTTCAACGATCATTGATCCTTGTTCATTATGCATAAATTCATTCTTCATTGATCAATGATCGTTGTTCATTCTTCATCGTTCATTTTTCAATGATCATTGTTTCTTGTTGATTATTCATCGATCATTGTTCAACGTTTATTGATCCTTGTTCATTATGCATGAATTCATTCTTCATTGATCATTGATCCTTGTTCATTCTTCATCATTCATTCTTCAATGATCATTGATCCTTGTACATTCTTGATCGTTCATTCTTCAATGATTATTGATCCTTGTTCATTATTCATCGTTCATTCGTCATTGATCATTGATCCTTGTTCATTCTTCATCGTTCATTCTTCAATGATCATTGATCCTTCTACATTCTTCATCGTTCATTCTTCAATGATCGTTGATCCTTGTTCATTATTCATCGTTCATTCTTCAATTATCATTAATCCGTGTTCATTCTTCATCGTTCATTCTTCAATGATCATTGATCCTTATTGATTACTCATCGATCATTGTTCAACGATCATTGATCGTTGTTCATTATACATCAATTCATTCTTCATTGATCATTGATCCTTGTTCATTCTTCATCGTTCATTCTTCAATGATCATTGATCCTTGTACATTCTTCATCGTTCATTCTTCAATGATCATTGATCCTTGTTCATTATTCATCAATCATTGTTCAATAATCATTGATCCTTGTTCATTATTCATCCTTCATTCTTCATTAATCATTAATCCTTGTTCATTATTCATCGTTCATTCTTAAATGATAATTGATCCTTGTTCATTCCTTATCGTTTATTCTTCAATGATCATTGATCCTTGTACATTCATAATCATTCATTCTTCAATGATCAATATCCTTGTACATTATTCATCGGTCATTCTTCATTGATCATTAATCCTTGTTCATTCTTCATCGTTCATTCTTCAATGATCATTGATCCTTGTTCATTATTCATCGAGCATTGTTCAACGATCATTGATCCTTGTTCATTATGCATCAATTCATTCTTCATTGATCAATGATCCTTGTTCATTCTTCATCGTTCATTCTTCAATGATCATTGATCCTTGTTGATTATTCATCGATCACTGTTCAACGATCATTGATCCTTGTTCATTATGCATCAATTCATTCTTCATTGATCATTGATCCTTGTTCATTCTTCATCGTTCATTCTTCAATGATCATTAATCTTTGTACATTCTTGATCGTTCATTCTTAAATGATCATTGATCCTTGTTCATTATTCATCGTTCATTTTTCATTGATCATTGATCCTTGTTCATTCTTCATCGTTCATTCTTCAATGATCATTGATACTTGTTGATTATTCATCGATCATTGTTCAAAGATCATTGATCCTAGTTCATTATGAATCAATTCATTCTTCATTGATCATTGATCCTTGTTCATTCTTTATCGTTCATTCTTCAATGATCATTGATCCTTGTACATTCTTCATCGTTCATTCTTCTATGATCATTGATCCTTGTTCATTCTTCATCGTTCATTCTTCAATGATCATTGATCCTTCTTCATTATTCATTGAGCATTGTTCAACGATCATTGATCCTTGTTCATTATGCATAAATTCTTTCTTCATTGATCAATGATCGTTGTTCATTCTTCATCGTTCATTTTTCAATGATCATTGTTTCTTGTTGATTATTCATCGATCATTGTTCAACGTTTATTGATCCTTGTTCATTATGCATGAATTCATTCTTCATTGATCATTGATCCTTGTTCATTCTTCATCGTTCATTCTTCAATGATCATTGATCCTTGTACATTCTTCATCGTTCATTCTTCAATGATTATTGATCCTTGTTCATTATTCATCGTTCATTCTTCATTGATCATTGATCCTTGTTCATTCTTCATCGTTCATTCTTCAATGATCATTGATCCTTCTACATTCTTCATCGTTCATTCTTCAATGATCGTTGATCCTTGTTCATTATTCATCGTTCATTCTTCAATTATCATTAATCCGTGTTCATTCTTCATCGTTCATTCTTCAATGATCATTGATCCTTAATGATTACTCATCGATCATTGTTTAACGATCATTGATCGTTGTTCATTATACATCAATTCATTCTTCATTGATCATTGATCCTTGTTCATTCTTCATCGTTCATTCTTCAATGATCATTGATCCTTGTACATTCTTCATCGTTCATTCTTCAATGATCATTGATCCTTGTTCATTATTCATCAATCATAGTTCAATGATCATTGATCCTTGTTCATTATTCATCCTTCATTCTTCATTGATCATTAATCCTTGTTCATTATTCATCGTTCATTCTTAAATGATAATTGATCCTTGTTCATTCCTTATCGTTTATTCTTCAATGATCATTGATCCTTGTACATTCTTAATCATTCATTCTTCAATGATCAATATCCTTGTACATTATTCATCGTTCATTCTTCATTGATCATTAATCCTTGTTCATTCTTCATCGTTCATTCTTCAATGATCATTGATCCTTGTTTATTATTCATCGAGCATTGTTCAACGATCATTGATCCTTGTTCATTATGCATCAATTCATTCTTCATTGATCAATGATCCTTGTTCATTCTTCATCGTTCATTCTTCAATGATCATTGATCCTTGTTGATTATTCATCGATCACTGTTCAACGATCATTGATCCTTGTTCATTATGCATCAATTCATTCTTCATTGATCATTGATCCTTGCTCATTCTTCATCGTTCATTCTTCAATGATCATTGATCCTTGTACATTCTTCATCGTTCATTCTTCAATCATTTTTGATCTTTGTTCATTATTCATCGTTCATTCTTCTTTGATCATTGATCCTTGTTCATTCTTCATCGTTCATTCTTCATTGATCATTGATCCTTGTTCATTCTTCATCGTTCATTCTTCAATCATTTTTGATCTTTGTTCATTATTCATCGTTCATTCTTCTTTGATCATTGATCCTTGTTCATTATTCATCGATCATTGTTCAATGATCATTGTTCCTTGTTCATTATTCATCGTTCATTCTTAAATGATCAAATATCCTTGTTCATTCTTTATCGTTCATTCTTCAATGATCATTGAACCTTGTACATTCTTAATCGGTAATTCTTCAATGATCATTGATCCTGGTTCATTATTCATCGTTCATTCTTCATTAATCATTGATCGTTTTTCATTCTTTATCGTTCATTCTTCAATGATCATTGATCCTTGTTGATTATTCATCGATCATTCTTCAACGATCATTGATCCTTGTTCATTATGCATTAATTTATTCTTCATTGATCATTGATCCTTGTTCATTCTTCATCGTTCATTCTTCAATGATCATTGATCCTTGTTCATTCTTCATCGTTCATTCTTCAATGATCATTAATCCTTGTACATTCTTGATCGTTCATTCTTAAATGATCATTGATCCTTGTTCATTATTCATCGTTCATTTTTCATTGATCATTGATCCTTGTTCATTCTTCATCGTTCATTCTTCAATGATCATTGATACTTGTTGATTATTCATCGATCATTGTTCAAAGATCATTGATCCTAGTTCATTATGAATCAATTCATTCTTCATTGATCATTGATCCTTGTTCATTCTTTATCGTTCATTCTTCAATGATCATTGATCCTTGTACATTCTTCATCGTTCATTCTTCTATGATCATTGATCCTTGTTCATTCTTCATCGTTCATTCTTCAATGATCATTGATCCTTCTTCATTATTCATTGAGCATTGTTCAACGATCATTGATCCTTGTTCATTATGCATAAATTCATTCTTCATTGATCAATGATCGTTGTTCATTCTTCATCGTTCATTTTTCAATGATCATTGTTTCTTGTTGATTATTCATCGATCATTGTTCAACGTTTATTGATCCTTGTTCATTATGCATGAATTCATTCTTCATTGATCATTGATCCTTGTTCATTCTTCATCGTTCATTCTTCAATGATCATTGATCCTTGTACATTCTTGATCGTTCATTCTTCAATGATTATTGATCCTTGTTCATTATTCATCGTTCATTCTTCATTGATCATTGATCCTTGTTCATTCTTCATCGTTCATTCTTCAATGATCATTGATCCTTCTACATTCTTCATCGTTCATTCTTCAATGATCGTTGATCCTTGTTCATTATTCATCGTTCATTCTTCAATTATCATTAATCCGTGTTCATTCTTCATCGTTCATTCTTCAATGATCATTGATCCTTATTGATTACTCATCGATCATTGTTCAACGATCATTGATCGTTGTTCATTATACATCAATTCATTCTTCATTGATCATTGATCCTTGTTCATTCTTCATCGTTCATTCTTCAATGATCATTGATCCTTGTACATTCTTCATCGTTCATTCTTCAATGATCATTGATCCTTGTTCATTATTCATCAATCATTGTTCAATGATCATTGATCCTTGTTCATTATTCATCCTTCATTCTTCATTAATCATTAATCCTTGTTCATTATTCATCGTTCATTCTTAAATGATAATTGATCCTTGTTCATTCCTTATCGTTTATTCTTCAATGATCATTGATCCTTGTACATTCATAATCATTCATTCTTCAATGATCAATATCCTTGTACATTATTCATCGGTCATTCTTCATTGATCATTAATCCTTGTTCATTCTTCATCGTTCATTCTTCAATGATCATTGATCCTTGTTCATTATTCATCGAGCATTGTTCAACGATCATTGATCCTTGTTCATTATGCATCAATTCATTCTTCATTGATCAATGATCCTTGTTCATTCTTCATCGTTCATTCTTCAATGATCATTGATCCTTGTTGATTATTCATCGATCACTGTTCAACGATCATTGATCCTTGTTCATTATGCATCAATTCATTCTTCATTGATCATTGATCCTTGCTCATTCTTCATCGTTCATTCTTCAATGATCATTGATCCTTGTACATTCTTCATCGTTCATTCTTCAATCATTTTTGATCTTTGTTCATTATTCATCGTTCATTCTTCATTGATCATTGATCCTTGTTCATTCTTCATCGTTCATTCTTCATTGATCATTGATCCTTGTTCATTCTTCATCGTTCATTCTTCAATGATCATTGATCCTTGTTCATTATTCATCGATCATTGTTCAATGATCATTGTTCCTTGTTCATTATTCATCGTTCATTCTTAAATGATCAAATATCCTTGTTCATTCTTTATCGTTCATTCTTCAATGATCATTGAACCTTGTACATTCTTAATCGGTAATTCTTCAATGATCATTTATCCTGGTTCATTATTCATCGTTCATTCTTCATTAATCATTGATCGTTTTTCATTCTTTATCGTTCATTCTTCAATGATCATTGATCCTTGTTGATTATTCATCGATCATTCTTCAACGATCATTGATCCTTGTTCATTATGCATTAATTTATTCTTCATTGATCATTGATCTTTGTTCATTCTTCATCGTTCATTCTTCAATGATCATTGATCCTTATTCATTCTTCATCGTTCATTCTTCAATAATCATTGATCCTTGTACATTCTTCATCGTTCATTCCTAAATGATCATTGATCCTTGTTCATTATTCATCGTTCATTTTTCATTGATCATTGATCCTTGTTCATTCTTCATCGTTCATTCTTCAATGATCATTGATACTTGTTGATTATTCATCGATCATTGTTCAAAGATCATTGATCCTAGTTCATTATGAATCAATTCATTCTTCATTGATCATTGATCCTTGTTCATTCTTTATCGTTCATTCTTCAATGATCATTGATCCTTGTACATTCTTCATCGTTCATTCTTCTATGATCATTGATCCTTGTTCATTCTTCATCATTCATTCTTCAATGATCATTGATCCTTCTTCATTATTCATTGAGCATTGTTCAACGATCATTGATCCTTGTTCATTATGCATAAATTCATTCTTCATTGATCAATGATCGTTGTTCATTCGTCATCGTTCATTTTTCAATGATCATTGTTTCTTGTTGATTATTCATCGATCATTGTTCAACGTTTATTGATCCTTGTTCATTATGCATGAATTCATTCTTCATTGATCATTGATCCTTGTTCATTCTTCATCGTTCATTCTTCAATGATCATTGATCCTTGTACATTCTTCATCGTTCATTTTTCAATGATTATTGATCCTTGTTCATTATTCATCGTTCATTCTTCATTGATCATTGATCCTTGTTCATTCTTCATTGTTCATTCTTCAATGATCATTGATCCTTCTACATTCTTCATCGTTCATTCTTCAATGATCGTTGATCCTTGTTCATTATTCATCGTTCATTCTTCAATTATCATTAATCCGTGTTCATTCTTCATCGTTCATTCTTCAATGATCATTGATCCTTAATGATTACTCATCGATCATTGTTTAACGATCATTGATCGTTGTTCATTATACATCAATTCATTCTTCATTGATCATTGATCCTTGTTCATTCTTCATCGTTCATTCTTCAATGATCATTGATCCTTGTACATTCTTCATCGTTCATTCTTCAATGATCATTGATCCTTGTTCATTATTCATCAATCATAGTTCAATGATCATTGATCCTTGTTCATTATTCATCCTTCATTCTTCATTGATCATTAATCCTTGTTCATTATTCATCGTTCATTCTTAAATGATAATTGATCCTTGTTCATTCCTTATCGTTTATTCTTCAATGATCATTGATCCTTGTACATTCTTAATCATTCATTCTTCAATGATCAATATCCTTGTACATTATTCATCGTTCATTCTTCATTGATCATTAATCCTTGTTCATTCTTCATCGTTCATTCTTCAATGATCATTGATCCTTGTTCATTATTCATCGAGCATTGTTCAACGATCATTGATCCTTGTTCATTATGCATCAATTCATTCTTCATTGATCAATGATCCTTGTTCATTCTTCATCGTTCATTCTTCAATGATCATTGATCCTTGTTGATTATTCATCGATCACTGTTCAACGATCATTGATCCTTGTTCATTATGCATCAATTCATTCTTCATTGATCATTGATCCTTGCTCATTCTTCATCGTTCATTCTTCAATGATCATTGATCCTTGTACATTCTTCATCGTTCATTCTTCAATCATTTTTGATCTTTGTTCATTATTCATCGTTCATTCTTCTTTGATCATTGATCCTTGTTCATTCTTCATCGTTCATTCTTCATTGATCATTGATCCTTGTTCATTCTTCATCGTTCATTCTTCAATGATCATTGATCCTTGTTCATTATTCATCGATCATTGTTCAATGATCATTGTTCCTTGTTCATTATTCATCGTTCATTCTTAAATGATCAAATATCCTTGTTCATTCCTTATCGTTCATTCTTCAATGATCATTGAACCTTGTACATTCTTAATCGGTAATTCTTCAATGATCATTGATCCTGGTTCATTATTCATCGTTCATTCTTCATTAATCATTGATCGTTTTTCATTCTTTATCGTTCATTCTTCAATGATCATTGATCCTTGTTGATTATTCATCGATCATTCTTCAACGATCATTGATCCTTGTTCATTATGCATTAATTTATTCTTCATTGATCATTGATCCTTGTTCATTCTTCATCGTTCATTCTTCAATGATCATTGATCCTTGTTCATTCTTCATCGTTCATTCTTCAATAATCATTAATCCTTGTACATTCTTGATCGTTCATTCTTAAATGATCATTGATCCTTGTTCTTTATTCATCGTTCATTTTTCATTGATCATTGATCCTTGTTCATTCTTCATCGTTCATTCTTCAATGATCATTGATACTTGTTGATTATTCATCGATCATTGTTCAAAGATCATTGATCCTAGTTCATTATGAATCAATTCATTCTTCATTGATCATTGATCCTTGTTCATTCTTTATCGTTCATTCTTTAATGATCATTGATCCTTGTACATTCTTCATCGTTCATTCTTCTATGATCATTGATCCTTGTTCATTCTTCATCGTTCATTCTTCAATGATCATTGATCCTTCTTCATTATTCATTGAGCATTGTTCAACGATCATTGATCCTTGTTCATTATGCATAAATTCATTCTTCAATGATCAATGATCGTTGTTCATTCTTCATCGTTCATTTTTCAATGATCATTGTTTCTTGTTGATTATTCATCGATCATTGTTCAACGTTTATTGATCCTTGTTCATTATGCATGAATTCATTCTTCATTGATCATTGATCCTTGTTCATTCTTCATCGTTCATTCTTCAATGATCATTGATCCTTGTACATTCTTGATCGTTCATTCTTCAATGATTATTGATCCTTGTTCATTATTCATCGTTCATTCTTCATTGATCATTGATCCTTGTTCATTCTTCATCGTTCATTCTTCAATGATCATTGATCCTTCTACATTCTTCATCGTTCATTCTTCAATGATCGTTGATCCTTGTTCATTATTCATCGTTCATTCTTCAATTATCATTAATCCGTGTTCATTCTTCATCGTTCATTCTTCAATGATCATTGATCCTTATTGATTACTCATCGATCATTGTTCAACGATCATTGATCGTTGTTCATTATACATCAATTCATTCTTCATTGATCATTGATCCTTGTTCATTCTTCATCGTTCATTCTTCAATGATCATTGATCCTTGTACATTCTTCATCGTTCATTCTTCAATGATCATTGAACCTTGTACATTCTTAATCGGTAATTCTTCAATGATCATTGATCCTGGTTCATTATTCATCGTTCATTCTTCATTAATCATTGATCGTTTTTCATTCTTTATCGTTCATTCTTCAATGATCATTGATCCTTGTTGATTATTCATCGATCATTCTTCAACGATCATTGATCCTTGTTCATTATGCATTAATTTATTCTTCATTGATCATTGATCCTTGTTCATTCTTCATCATTCATTCTTCAATGATCATTGATCCTTGTTCATTCTTCATCGTTCATTCTTCAATAATCATTGATCCTTGTACATTCTTCATCGTTCATTCTTAAATGATCATTGATCCTTGTTCATTATTCATCGTTCATTTTTCATTGATCATTGATCCTTGTTCATTCTTCATCGTTCATTCTTCAATGATCATTGATACTTGTTGATTATTCATCTATCATTGTTCAAAGATCATTGATCCTAGTTCATTATGAATCAATTCATTCTTCATTGATCATTGATCCTTGTTCATTCTTTATCGTTCATTCTTCAATGATCATTGAACCTTGTACATTCTTCATCGTTCATTCTTCTATGATCATTGATCCTTGTTCATTCTTCATCGTTCATTCTTCAATGATCATTGATCATTCTTCATTATTCATTGAGCATTGTTCAACGATCATTGATCCTTGTTCATTATGCATAAATTCATTCTTCATTGATCAATGATCGTTGTTCATTCTTCATCGTTCATTTTTCAATGATCATTGTTTCTTGTTGATTATTCATCGATCATTGTTCAACGTTTATTGATCCTTGTTCATTATGCATGAATTCATTCTTCATTGATCATTGATCCTTGTTCATTCTTCATCGTTCATTCTTCAATGATCATTGATCCTTGTACATTCTTGATCGTTCATTCTTCAATGATTATTGATCCTTGTTCATTATTCATCGTTCATTCTTCATTGATCATTGATCCTTGTTCATTCTTCATCGTTCATTCTTCATTGATCATTGATCCTTGTTCATTCTTCATCGTTCATTCTTCAATGATCATTGATCCTTGTTCTTTATTCATCATTCATTCTTAAATGATCAAATATCCTTGTTCATTCTTTATCGTTCATTTTTCAATGATCATTGATCGTTGTACATTCTTAATCGTTAATTCTTCAATGATCATTGATCCTGGTTTATTATTCATCATTCATTCTTCATTATTCATTGATCTTTGTTCATTCTTAATCGTTCATTCTTCAACGATCATTGATCCTTGTTCATTATGCATCAATTTTTTCTTCATTGATCATTGATCCTTGTTCATTCTTCATCGTTCATTCTTCAATGATCATTGATCCTTGTTCATTCTTCATCGTTCATTCTTCAATGATCATTGATCCTTGTACATTCTTCATCGTTCATTCTTCAATGATCATTGATCCTTGTTCATTATTCATCGTTCATTTTTCATTGATCATTGATCATTGATCCTTGTTCATTCTTCATCGTTCATTCTTCAATGATCATTGATTCTTGTTGATTATTCATCGATCATTGTTTAAAGATCATTGATCCTTGTTCATTATTCATCGTTTATTCTTAAATGATCATTGATCCTTGTTCATTCCTTATCGTTTATTCTTCAATGATCATTGATCCTTGTACATTCTTAATCGTTCATTCTTCAATGATCATTGATCCTTATACATTATTCATTGTTCATTCTTCATTGATCATTAATCCTTGTTCATTCTTCATCGTTCATTCTTCAATGATCATTGATCCTTGTTCATTATTCATCGAGCATTGTTCAACGATCATTGATCCTTGTTCATTATGCATCAATTCATTCTTCATTGATCAATGATCCTTGTTCATTCTTCATCGTTCATTCTTCAATGATCATTGATTCTTGTTATTTATTCATCGATCATTGTTCAACGATCATTGATCCTTGTTCATTCTTCATCGTTCATTCTTCAATGATCATTGATCCTTGTACATTCTTCATCGTTCATTCTTCAATGATTATTGATCCTTGTTCATTATTCATCGTTCATTCTTCATTGATCATTGATCCTTGTTCATTCTTCATCGCTCTTTCTTCGTTGATCATTGATCCTTGTTCGTTCTTCATCGTCCATTCTTCAATGATCATTGATCCTTGTTCATTATTCATCGATCATTTTTCAGTGATCATTGTTCCTTATTCTTTATTCATCGTTCATTCTTAAATGATCAAATATCCTTGTTCATTCTTTATCATTCATTCTTTAATGATCATTGAACCTTGTACATTCTTAATCGTTAATTCTTCAATGATCATTGATCCTGGTTCATTATTCATCGTTCATTCTTCATTAATTATTGATCCTTGCTCATTCTTTATCATTCATTCTTCAATGATCATTGATCCTTGTTGATTATTCATCGATCATTGTTCAACGATCATTGATCCATGTTCATTATGCATCAATTTATTCTTCATTGATCATTGATCCTTGTTCATTCTTCATCGTTCATTCTTAAATGATCATTGATCCTTGTTCATTCTTCATCGTTCATTCTTCAATGATCATTCATCCTTGTACATTCTTCATCGTTCATTCTTCAATGATCATTGATCCTTGTTCATTATTCATCGTTCCTTTTTCATTGATCATTGATCCTTGTTCTTTCTTCATCGTTCATTCTTCAATGATCATTGATTCTTGTTGATTATTCATCGATCATTGTTTAAAGATCATTGATCCTAGTTCATTATGCATCAATTCATTCTTCATTGATCATTGATCCTTGTTCATTCTTTATCGTTCATTCTTCAATGATCATTGATCCTTGTACATTCTTCATCGTTCATTCTTCTATGATCATTGATCCTTGTTCATTCTTCATCGTTCATTCTTCAATGATCATTGATCATTCTTCATTATTCATTGAGCATTGTTCAACGATCATTGATCCTTGTTCATTATGCATAAATTCATTCTTCATTGATCAATGATCGTTGTTCATTCTTCATCGTTCATTTTTCAATGATCATTGTTTCTTGTTGATTATTCATCGATCATTGTTCAACGTTTATTGATCCTTGTTCATTATGCATGAATTCATTCTTCATTGATCATTGATCCTTGTTCATTCTTCATCGTTCATTCTTCAATGATCATTGATCCTTGTACATTCTTGATCGTTCATTCTTCAATGATTATTGATCCTTGTTCATTATTCATCGTTCATTCTTCATTGATCATTGATCCTTGTTCATTCTTCATCGTTCATTCTTCATTGATCATTGATCCTTGTTCATTCTTCATCGTTCATTCTTCAATGATCATTGATCCTTGTTCTTTATTCATCATTCATTCTTAAATGATCAAATATCCTTGTTCATTCTTTATCGTTCATTTTTCAATGATCATTGATCCTTGTACATTCTTAATCGTTAATTCTTCAATGATCATTGATCCTGGTTTATTATTCATCATTCATTCTTCATTATTCATTGATCTTTGTTCATTCTTAATCGTTCATTCTTCAACGATCATTGATCCTTGTTCATTATGCATCAATTTTTTCTTCATTGATCATAGATCCTTGTTCATTCTTCATCGTTCATTCTTCAATGATCATTGATCCTTGTTCATTCTTCATCGTTCATTCTTCAATGATCATTGATCCTTGTACATTCTTCATCGTTCATTCTTCAATGATCATTGATCCTTGTTCATTATTCATCGTTCATTTTTCATTGATCATTGATCATTGATCCTTGTTCATTCTTCAATGATCATTGATTCTTGTTGATTATTCATCGATCATTGTTTAAAGATCATTGATCCTTGTTCATTATTCATCGTTTATTCTTAAATGATCATTGATCCTTGTTCATTCCTTATCGTTTATTCTTCAATGATCATTGATCCTTGTACATTCTTAATCGTTCATTCTTCAATGATCATTGATCCTTGTACATTATTCATTGTTCATTCTTCATTGATCATTAATCCTTGTTCATTCTTCATCGTTCATTCTTCAATGATCATTGATCCTTGTTCATTATTCATCGAGCATTGTTCAACGATCATTGATCCTTGTTCATTATGCATCAATTCATTCTTCATTGATCAATGATCCTTGTTCATTCTTCATCGTTCATTCTTCAATGATCATTGATTCTTGTTATTTATTCATCGATCATTGTTCAACGATCATTGATCCTTGTTCATTCTTCATCGTTCATTCTTCAATGATCATTGATCCTTGTACATTCTTCATCGTTCATTCTTCAATGATTATTGATCCTTGTTCATTATTCATCGTTCATTCTTCATTGATCATTGATCCTTGTTCATTCTTCATCGCTCTTTCTTCGTTGATCATTGATCCTTATTCGTTCTTCATCGTCCATTCTTCAATGATCATTGATCCTTGTTCATTATTCATCGATCATTTTTCAATGATCATTGTTCCTTATTCTTTATTCATCGTTCATTCTTAAATGATCAAATATCCTTGTTCATTCTTTATCGTTCATTCTTTAATGATCATTGAACCTTGTACATTCTTAATCGTTAATTCTTCAATGATCATTGATCCTGGTTCATTATTCATCGTTCATTCTTAATTAATTATTGATCCTTGCTCATTCTTTATCATTCATTCTTCAATGATCATTGATCCTTGTTGATTATTCATCGATCATTCTTCAACGATCATTGATCCATGTTCATTATGCATCAATTTATTCTTCATTGATCATTGATCCTTGTTCATTCTTCATCGTTCATTCTTAAATGATCATTGATCCTTGTTCATTCTTCATCGTTCATTCTTCAATGATCATTGATCCTTGTACATTCTTCATCGTTCATTCTTCAATGATCATTAATCCTTGTTCATTATTCATCGTTCCTTTTTCATTGATCATTGATCCTTGTTCATTCTTCATCGTTCATTCTTCAATGATCATTGATTCTTGTTGATTATTCATCGATCATTGTTTAAAGATCATTGATCCTAGTTCATTATGCATCAATTCATTCTTCATTGATCATTGATCCTTGTTCATTCTTTATCGTTCATTCTTCAATGATCATTGATCCTTGTACATTCTTCATCGTTCATTCTTCTATGATCATTGATCCTTGTTCATTCTTCATCGTTCATTCTTCAATGATCATTGATCATTCTTCATTATTCATTGAGCATTGTTCAACGATCATTGATCCTTGTTCATTATGCATAAATTCATTCTTCATTGATCAATGATCGTTGTTCATTCTTCATCGTTCATTTTTCAATGATCATTGTTTCTTGTTGATTATTCATCGATCATTGTTCAAGGTTTATTGATCCTTGTTCATTATGCATGAATTCATTCTTCATTGATCATTGATCCTTGTTCATTCTTCATCGTTCATTCTTCAATGATCATTGATCCTTGTACATTCTTGATCGTTCATTCTTCAATGATTATTGATCCTTGTTCATTATTCATCGTTCATTCTTCATTGATCATTGATCCTTGTTCATTCTTCATCGTTCATTCTTCATTGATCATTAATCCTTGTTCATTCTTCATCGTTCATTCTTCAATGATCATTGATCCTTGTTCTTTATTCATCATTCATTCTTAAATGATCAAATATCCTTGTTCATTCTTTATCGTTCATTTTTCAATGATCATTGATCCTTGTACATTCTTAATCGTTAATTCTTCAATGATCATTGATCCTGGTTTATTATTCATCATTCATTCTTCATTATTCATTGATCTTTGTTCATTCTTAATCGTTCATTCTTCAACGATCATTGATCCTTGTTCATTATGCATCAATTTTTTCTTCATTGATCATTGATCCTTGTTCATTCTTCATCGTTCATTCTTCAATGATCATTGATCCTTGTTCATTCTTCATCGTTCATTCTTCAATGATCATTGATCCTTGTACATTCTTCATCGTTCATTCTTCAATGATCATTGATCCTTGTTCATTATTCATCGTTCATTTTTCATTGATCATTGATCATTGATCCTTGTTCATTCTTCATCGTTCATTCTTCAATGATCATTGATTCTTGTTGATTATTCATCGATCATTGTTTAAAGATCATTGATCCTTGTTCATTATTCATCGTTTATTCTTAAATGATCATTGATCCTTGTTCATTCCTTATCGTTTATTCTTCAATGATCATTGATCCTTGTACATTCTTAATCGTTCATTCTTCAATGATCATTGATCCTTGTACATTATTCATTGTTCATTCTTCATTGATCATTAATCCTTGTTCATTCTTCATCGTTCATTCTTCAATGATCATTGATCCTTGTTCATTATTCATCGAGCATTGTTCAACGATCATTGATCCTTGTTCATTATGCATCAATTCATTCTTCATTGATCAATGATCCTTGTTCATTCTTCATCGTTCATTCTTCAATGATCATTGATTATTGTTATTTATTCATCGATCATTGTTCAACGATCATTGATCCTTGTTCATTCTTCATCGTTCATTCTTCAATGATCATTGATCCTTGTACATTCTTCATCGTTCATTCTTCAATGATTATTGATCCTTGTTCATTATTCATCGTTCATTCTTCATTGATCATTGATCCTTGTTCATTCTTCATCGCTCTTTCTTCGTTGATCATTGATCCTTGTTCGTTCTTCATCGTCCATTCTTCAATGATCATTGATCCTTGTTCATTATTCATCGATCATTTTTCAATGATCATTGTTCCTTATTCTTTATTCATCGTTCATTCTTAAATGATCAAATATCCTTGTTCATTCTTTATCGTTCATTCTTTAATGATCATTGAACCTTGTACATTCTTAATCGTTAATTCTTCAATGATCATTGATCCTGGTTCATTATTCATCGTTCATTCTTCATTAATTATTGATCCTTGCTCATTCTTTATCATTCATTCTTCAATGATCATTGATCCTTGTTGATTATTCATCGATCATTCTTCAACGATCATTGGTCCATGTTCATTATGCATCAATTTATTCTTCATTGATCATTGATCCTTGTTCATTCTTCATCGTTCATTCTTAAATGATCATTGATCCTTGTTCATTCTTCATCGTTCATTCTTCAATGATCATTGATCCTTGTACATTCTTCATCGTTCATTCTTCAATGATCATTGATCCTTGTTCATTATTCATCGTTCCTTTTTCATTGATCATTGATCCTTGTTCATTCTTCATCGTTCATTCTGCAATGATCATTGATTCTTGTTGATTATTCATCGATCATTGTTTAAAGATCATTGATCCTAGTTCATTATGCATCAATTCATTTTTCATTGATCATTGATCCTTGTTCATTCTTTATCGTTCATTCTTCAATGATCATTGATCCTTGTACATTCTTCATCGTTCATTCTTCTATGATCATTGATCCTTGTTCATTCTTCATCGTTCATTCTTCAATGATCATTGATCATTCTTCATTATTCATTGAGCATTGTTCAACGATCATTGATCCTTGTTCATTATGCATAAATTCATTCTTCATTGATCAATGATCGTTGTTCATTCTTCATCGTTCATTTTTCAATGATCATTGTTTCTTGTTGATTATTCATCGATCATTGTTCAACGTTTATTGATCCTTGTTCTTTATGCATGAATTCATTCTTCATTGATCATTGATCCTTGTTCATTCTTCATCGTTCATTCTTCAATGATCATTGATCCTTGTACATTCTTGATCGTTCATTCTTCAATGATTATTGATCCTTGTTCATTATTCATCGTTCATTCTTCATTGATCATTGATCCTTGTTCATTCTTCATCGTTCATTCTTCATTGATCATTGATCCTTGTTCATTCTTCATCGTTCATTCTTCAATGATCATTGATCCTTGTTCTTTATTCATCATTCATTCTTAAATGATCAAATATCCTTGTTCATTCTTTATCGTTCATTTTTTAATGATCATTGATCCTTGTACATTCTTAATCGTTAATTCTTCAATGATCATTGATCCTGGTTTATTATTCATCATTCATTCTTCATTATTCATTGATCTTTGTTCATTCTTAATCGTTCATTCTTCAACGATCATTGATCCTTGTTCATTATGCATCAATGTTTTCTTCATTGATCATTGATCCTTGTTCATTCTTCATCGTTCATTCTTCAATGATCATTGATCCTTGTTCATTCTTCATCGTTCATTCTTCAATGATCATTGATCCTTGTACATTCTTCATCGTTCATTCTTCAATGATCATTGATCCTTGTTCATTATTCATCGTTCATTTTTCATTGATCATTGATCATTGATCCTTGTTCATTCTTCATCGTTCATTCTTCAATGATCATTGATTCTTGTTGATTATTCATCGATCATTGTTTAAAGATCATTGATCCTTGTTCATTATTCATCGTTTATTCTTAAATGATCATTGATCCTTGTTCATTCCTTATCGTTTATTCTTCAATGATCATTGATCCTTGTACATTCTTAATCGTTCATTCTTCAATGATCATTGATCCTTGTACATTATTCATTGTTCATTCTTCATTGATCATTAATCCTTGTTCATTCTTCATCGTTCATTCTTCAATGATCATTGATCCTTGTTTCATTATTCATCGAGCATTGTTCAACGATCATTGATCCTTGTTCATTATGCATCAATTCATTCTTCATTGATCAATGATCCTTGTTCATTCTTCATCGTTCATTCTTCAATGATCATTGATTCTTGTTATTTATTCATCGATCATTGTTCAACGATCATTGATCCTTGTTCATTCTTCATCGTTCATTCTTCAATGATCATTGATCCTTGTACATTCTTCATCGTTCATTCTTCAATGATTATTGATCCTTGTTCATTATTCATCGTTCATTCTTCATTGATCATTGATCCTTGTTCATTCTTCATCGCTCTTTCTTCGTTGATCATTGATCCTTGTTCGTTCTTCATCGTCCATTCTTCAATGATCATTGATCCTTGTTCATTATTCATCGATCATTTTTCAATGATCATTGTTCCTTATTCTTTATTCATCGTTCATTCTTAAATGATCAAATATCCTTGTTCATTCTTTATCGTTCATTCTTTAATGATCATTGAACCTTGTACATTCTTAATCGTTAATTCTTCAATGATCATTGATCCTGGTTCATTATTCATCGTTCATTCTTCATTAATTATTGATCCTTGCTCATTCTTTATCATTCATTCTTCAATGATCATTGATCCTTGTTGATTATTCATCGATCATTCTTCAACGATCATTGATCCATGTTCATTATGCATCAATTTATTCTTCATTGATCATTGATCCTTGTTCATTCTTCATCGTTCATTCTTAAAAGATCATTGATCCTTGTTCATTCTTCATCGTTCATTCTTCAATGATCATTGATCCTTGTACATTCTTCATCGTTCATTCTTCAATGATCATTGATCCTTGTTCATTATTCATCGTTCCTTTTTCATTGATCATTGATCCTTGTTCATTCTTCATCGTTCATTCTTCAATGATCATTGATTCTTGTTGATTATTCATCGATCATTGTTTAAAGATCATTGATCCTAGTTCATTATGCATCAATTCATTCTTCATTGATCATTGATCCTTGTTCATTCTTAATCGTCCATTCTTCAATGATCTTTGATCCTTGTACATTATTCATTGTTCATTCTTCATTGATCATTAATCCTTGTTCATTCTTCATCGTTCATTCTTCAATGATCATTGATCCTTGTTCATTATTCATCGAGCATTGTTCAACGATCATTGATCCTTGTTCATTATGCATCAATTCATTCTTCATTGATCAATAATCCTTGTTCATTCTTCATCGTTCATTCTTCAATGATCATTGATTATTGTTATTTATTCATCGATCATTGTTCAACGATCATTGATCCTTGTTCATTCTTCATCGTTCATTCTTCAATGATCATTGATCCTTGTACATTCTTCATCGTTCATTCTTCAATGATTATTGATCCTTGTTCATTATTCATCGTTCATTCTTCATTGATCATTGATCCTAGTTCATTATGCATCAATTCATTTTTCATTGATCATTGATCCTTGTTCATTCTTTATCGTTCATTCTTCAATGATCATTGATCCTTGTACATTCTTCATCGTTCATTCTTCTATGATCATTGATCCTTGTTCATTCTTCATCGTTCATTCTTCAATGATCATTGATCATTCTTCATTATTCATTGAGCATTGTTCAACGATCATTGATCCTTGTTCATTATGCATAAATTCATTCTTCATTGATCAATGATCGTTGTTCATTCTTCATCGTTCATTTTTCAATGATCATTGTTTCTTGTTGATTATTCATCGATCATTGTTCAACGTTTATTGATCCTTGTTCTTTATGCATGAATTCATTCTTCATTGATCATTGATCCTTGTTCATTCTTCATCGTTCACTCTTCAATGATCATTGATCCTTGTACATTCTTGATCGTTCATTCTTCAATGATTATTGATCCTTGTTCATTATTCATCGTTCATTCTTCATTGATCATTGATCCTTGTTCATTCTTCATCGTTCATTCTTCATTGATCATTGATCCTTGTTCATTCTTCATCGTTCATTCTTCAATGATCATTGATCCTTGTTCTTTATTCATCATTCATTCTTAAATGATCAAATATCCTTGTTCATTCTTTATCGTTCATTTTTTAATGATCATTGATCCTTGTACATTCTTAATCGTTAATTCTTCAATGATCATTGATCCTGGTTTATTATTCATCATTCATTCTTCATTATTCATTGATCTTTGTTCATTCTTAATCGTTCATTCTTCAACGATCATTGATCCTTGTTCATTATGCATCAATGTTTTCTTCATTGATCATTGATCCTTGTTCATTCTTCATCGTTCATTCTTCAATGATCATTGATCCTTGTTCATTCTTCATCGTTCATTCTTCAATGATCATTGATCCTTGTACATTCTTCATCGTTCATTCTTCAATGATCATTGATCCTTGTTCATTATTCATCGTTCATTTTTCATTGATCATTGATCATTGATCCTTGTTCATTCTTCATCGTTCATTCTTCAATGATCATTGATTCTTGTTGATTATTCATCGATCATTGTTTAAAGATCATTGATCCTTGTTCATTATTCATCGTTTATTCTTAAATGATCATTGATCCTTGTTCATTCCTTATCGTTTATTCTTCAATGATCATTGATCCTTGTACATTCTTAATCGTTCATTCTTCAATGATCATTGATCCTTGTACATTATTCATTGTTCATTCTTCATTGATCATTAATCCTTGTTCATTCTTCATCGTTCATTCTTCAATGATCATTGATCCTTGTTTCATTATTCATCGAGCATTGTTCAACGATCATTGATCCTTGTTCATTATGCATCAATTCATTCTTCATTGATCAATGATCCTTGTTCATTCTTCATCGTTCATTCTTCAATGATCATTGATTCTTGTTATTTATTCATCGATCATTGTTCAACGATCATTGATCCTTGTTCATTCTTCATCGTTCATTCTTCAATGATCATTGATCCTTGTACATTCTTCATCGTTCATTCTTCAATGATTATTGATCCTTGTTCATTATTCATCGTTCATTCTTCATTGATCATTGATCCTTGTTCATTCTTCATCGCTCTTTCTTCGTTGATCATTGATCCTTGTTCGTTCTTCATCGTCCATTCTTCAATGATCATTGATCCTTGTTCATTATTCATCGATCATTTTTCAATGATCATTGTTCCTTATTCTTTATTCATCGTTCATTCTTAAATGATCAAATATCCTTGTTCATTCTTTATCGTTCATTCTTTAATGATCATTGAACCTTGTACATTCTTAATCGTTAATTCTTCAATGATCATTGATCCTGGTTCATTATTCATCGTTCATTCTTCATTAATTATTGATCCTTGCTCATTCTTTATCATTCATTCTTCAATGATCATTGATCCTTGTTGATTATTCATCGATCATTCTTCAACGATCATTGATCCATGTTCATTATGCATCAATTTATTCTTCATTGATCATTGATCCTTGTTCATTCTTCATCGTTCATTCTTAAAAGATCATTGATCCTTGTTCATTCTTCATCGTTCATTCTTCAATGATCATTGATCCTTGTACATTCTTCATCGTTCATTCTTCAATGATCATTGATCCTTGTTCATTATTCATCGTTCCTTTTTCATTGATCATTGATCCTTGTTCATTCTTCATCGTTCATTCTTCAATGATCATTGATTCTTGTTGATTATTCATCGATCATTGTTTAAAGATCATTGATCCTAGTTCATTATGCATCAATTCATTCTTCATTGATCATTGATCCTTGTTCATTCTTAATCGTTCATTCTTCAATGATCTTTGATCCTTGTACATTATTCATTGTTCATTCTTCATTGATCATTAATCCTTGTTCATTCTTCATCGTTCATTCTTCAATGATCATTGATCCTTGTTCATTATTCATCGAGCATTGTTCAACGATCATTGATCCTTGTTCATTATGCATCAATTCATTCTTCATTGATCAATAATCCTTGTTCATTCTTCATCGTTCATTCTTCAATGATCATTGATTATTGTTATTTATTCATCGATCATTGTTCAACGATCATTGATCCTTGTTCATTCTTCATCGTTCATTCTTCAATGATCATTGATCCTTGTACATTCTTCATCGTTCATTCTTCAATGATTATTGATCCTTGTTCATTATTCATCGTTCATTCTTCATTGATCATTGATCCTTGTTCATTCTTCATCGCTCTTTCTTCGTTGATCATTGATCCTTGTTCGTTCTTCATCGTCCATTCTTCAATGATCATTGATCCTTGTTCATTATTCATCGATCATTTTTCAATGATCATTGTTCCTTATTCTTTATTCATCGTTCATTCTTAAATGATCAAATATCCTTGTTCATTCTTTATCTTTCATTCTTTAATGATCATTGAACCTTGTACATTCTTAATCGTTAATTCTTCAATGATCATTGATCCTGGTTCATTATTCATCGTTCATTCTTCATTAATTATTGATCCTTGCTCATTCTTTATCATTCATTCTTCAATGATCATTGATCCTTGTTGATTATTCATCGATCATTCTTCAACGATCATTGGTCCATGTTCATTATGCATCAATTTATTCTTCATTGATCATTGATCCTTGTTCATTCTTCATCGTTCATTCTTAAATGATCATTGATCCTTGTTCATTCTTCATCGTTCATTCTTCAATGATCATTGATCCTTGTACATTCTTCATCGTTCATTCTTCAATGATCATTGATCCTTGTTCATTATTCATCGTTCCTTTTTCATTGATCATTGATCCTTGTTCATTCTTCATCGTTCATTCTTCAATGATCATTGATTCTTGTTGATTATTCATCGATCATTGTTTAAAGATCATTGATCCTAGTTCATTATGCATCAATTCATTTTTCATTGATCATTGATCCTTGTTCATTCTTTATCGTTCATTCTTCAATGATCATTGATCCTTGTACATTCTTCATCGTTCATTCTTCTATGATCATTGATCCTTGTTCATTCTTCATCGTTCATTCTTCAATGATCATTGATCATTCTTCATTATTCATTGAGCATTGTTCAACGATCATTGATCCTTGTTCATTATGCATAAATTCATTCTTCATTGATCAATGATCGTTGTTCATTCTTCATCGTTCATTTTTCAATGATCATTGTTTCTTGTTGATTATTCATCGATCATTGTTCAACGTTTATTGATCCTTGTTCTTTATGCATGAATTCATTCTTCATTGATCATTGATCCTTGTTCATTCTTCATCGTTCATTCTTCAATGATCATTGATCCTTGTACATTCTTGATCGTTCATTCTTCAATGATTATTGATCCTTGTTCATTATTCATCGTTCATTCTTCATTGATCATTGATCCTTGTTCATTCTTCATCGTTCATTCTTCATTGATCATTGATCCTTGTTCATTCTTCATCGTTCATTCTTCAATGATCATTGATCCTTGTTCTTTATTCATCATTCATTCTTAAATGATCAAATATCCTTGTTCATTCTTTATCGTTCATTTTTTAATGATCATTGATCCTTGTACATTCTTAATCGTTAATTCTTCAATGATCATTGATCCTGGTTTATTATTCATCATTCATTCTTCATTATTCATTGATCTTTGTTCATTCTTAATCGTTCATTCTTCAACGATCATTGATCCTTGTTCATTATGCATCAATTTTTTCTTCATTGATCATTGATCCTTGTTCATTCTTCATCGTTCATTCTTCAATGATCATTGATCCTTGTTCATTCTTCATCGTTCATTCTTCAATGATCATTGATCCTTGTACATTCTTCATCGTTCATTCTTCAATGATCATTGATCCTTGTTCATTATTCATCGTTCATTTTTCATTGATCATTGATCATTGATCCTTGTTCATTCTTCATCGTTCATTCTTCAATGATCATTGATTCTTGTTGATTATTCATCGATCATTGTTTAAAGATCATTGATCCTTGTTCATTATTCATCGTTTATTCTTAAATGATCATTGATCCTTGTTCATTCCTTATCGTTTATTCTTCAATGATCATTGATCCTTGTACATTATTCATTGTTCATTCTTCATTGATCATTAATCCTTGTTCATTCTTCATCGTTCATTCTTCAATGATCATTGATCCTTGTTTCATTATTCATCGAGCATTGTTCAACGATCATTGATCCTTGTTCATTATGCATCAATTCATTCTTCATTGATCAATGATCCTTGTTCATTCTTCATCGTTCATTCTTCAATGATCATTGATTATTGTTATTTATTCATCGATCATTGTTCAACGATCATTGATCCTTGTTCATTCTTCATCGTTCATTCTTCAATGATCATTGATCCTTGTACATTCTTCATCGTTCATTCTTCAATGATTATTGATCCTTGTTCATTATTCATCGTTCATTCTTCATTGATCATTGATCCTTGTTCATTCTTTATCGCTCTTTCTTCGTTGATCATTGATCCTTGTTCGTTCTTCATCGTCCATTCTTCAATGATCATTGATCCTTGTTCATTATTCATCGATCATTTTTCAATGATCATTGTTCCTTATTCTTTATTCATCGTTCATTCTTAAATGATCAAATATCCTTGTTCATTCTTTATCGTTCATTCTTTAATGATCATTGAACCTTGTACATTCTTAATCGTTAATTCTTCAATGATCATTGATCCTGGTTCATTATTCATCGTTCATTCTTCATTATTTATTGATCCTTGCTCATTCTTTATCATTCATTCTTCAATGATCATTGATCCTTGTTGATTATTCATCGATCATTCTTCAACGATCATTGGTCCATGTTCATTATGCATCAATTTATTCTTCATTGATCATTGATCCTTGTTCATTCTTCATCGTTCATTCTTAAATGATCATTGATCCTTGTTCATTCTTCATCGTTCATTCTTCAATGATCATTGATCCTTGTACATTATTCATCGTTCATTCTTCAATGATCATTGATCCTTGTTCATTATTCATCGTTCCTTTTTCATTGATCATTGATCCTTGTTCATTCTTCATCGTTCATTCTTCAATGATCATTGATTCTTGTTGATTATTCATCGATCATTGTTTAAAGATCATTGATCCTAGTTCATTATGCATCAATTCATTTTTCATTGATCATTGATCCTTGTTCATTCTTTATCGTTCATTCTTCAATGATCATTGATCCTTGTACATTCTTCATCGTTCATTCTTCTATGATCATTGATCCTTGTTCATTCTTCATCGTTCATTCTTCAATGATCATTGATCATTCTTCATTATTCATTGAGCATTGTTCAACGATCATTGATCCTTGTTCATTATGCATAAATTCATTCTTCATTGATCAATGATCGTTGTTCATTCTTCATCGTTCATTTTTCAATGATCATTGTTTCTTGTTGATTATTCATCGATCATTGTTCAACGTTTATTGATCCTTGTTCTTTATGCATGAATTCATTCTTCATTGATCATTGATCCTTGTTCATTCTTCATCGTTCATTCTTCAATGATCATTGATCCTTGTACATTCTTGATCGTTCATTCTTCAATGATTATTGATCCTTGTTCATTATTCATCGTTCATTCTTCATTGATCATTGATCCTTGTTCATTCTTCATCGTTCATTCTTCATTGATCATTGATCCTTGTTCATTCTTCATCGTTCATTCTTCAATGATCATTGATCCTTGTTCTTTATTCATCATTCATTCTTAAATGATCAAATATCCTTGTTCATTCTTTATCGTTCATTTTTTAATGATCATTGATCCTTGTACATTCTTAATCGTTAATTCTTCAATGATCATTGATCCTGGTTTATTATTCATCATTCATTCTTCATTATTCATTGATCTTTGTTCATTCTTAATCGTTCATTCTTCAACGATCATTGATCCTTGTTCATTATGCATCAATGTTTTCTTCATTGATCATTGATCCTTGTTCATTCTTCATCGTTCATTCTTCAATGATCATTGATCCTTGTTCATTCTTCATCGTTCATTCTTCAATGATCATTGATCCTTGTACATTCTTCATCGTTCATTCTTCAATGATCATTGATCCTTGTTCATTATTCATCGTTCATTTTTCATTGATCATTGATCATTGATCCTTGTTCATTCTTCATCGTTCATTCTTCAATGATCATTGATTCTTGTTGATTATTCATCGATCATTGTTTAAAGATCATTGATCCTTGTTCATTATTCATCGTTTATTCTTAAATGATCATTGATCCTTGTTCATTCCTTATCGTTTATTCTTCAATGATCATTGATCCTTGTACATTCTTAATCGTTCATTCTTCAATGATCATTGATCCTTGTACATTATTCATTGTTCATTCTTCATTGATCATTAATCCTTGTTCATTCTTCATCGTTCATTCTTCAATGATCATTGATCCTTGTTTCATTATTCATCGAGCATTGTTCAACGATCATTGATCCTTGTTCATTATGCATCAATTCATTCTTCATTGATCAATGATCCTTGTTCATTCTTCATCGTTCATTCTTCAATGATCATTGATTCTTGTTATTTATTCATCGATCATTGTTCAACGATCATTGATCCTTGTTCATTCTTCATCGTTCATTCTTCAATGATCATTGATCCTTGTACATTCTTCATCGTTCATTCTTCAATGATTATTGATCCTTGTTCATTATTCATCGTTCATTCTTCATTGATCATTGATCCTTGTTCATTCTTCATCGCTCTTTCTTCGTTGATCATTGATCCTTGTTCGTTCTTCATCGTCCATTCTTCAATGATCATTGATCCTTGTTCATTATTCATCGATCATTTTTCAATGATCATTGTTCCTTATTCTTTATTCATCGTTCATTCTTAAATGATCAAATATCCTTGTTCATTCTTTATCGTTCATTCTTTAATGATCATTGAACCTTGTACATTCTTAATCGTTAATTCTTCAATGATCATTGATCCTGGTTCATTATTCATCGTTCATTCTTCATTAATTATTGATCCTTGCTCATTCTTTATCATTCATTCTTCAATGATCATTGATCCTTGTTGATTATTCATCGATCATTCTTCAACGATCATTGATCCATGTTCATTATGCATCAATTTATTCTTCATTGATCATTGATCCTTGTTCATTCTTCATCGTTCATTCTTAAAAGATCATTGATCCTTGTTCATTCTTCATCGTTCATTCTTCAATGATCATTGATCCTTGTACATTCTTCATCGTTCATTCTTCAATGATCATTGATCCTTGTTCATTATTCATCGTTCCTTTTTCATTGATCATTGATCCTTGTTCATTCTTCATCGTTCATTCTTCAATGATCATTGATTCTTGTTGATTATTCATCGATCATTGTTTAAAGATCATTGATCCTAGTTCATTATGCATCAATTCATTCTTCATTGATCATTGATCCTTGTTCATTCTTAATCGTTCATTCTTCAATGATCATTGATCCTTGTACATTATTCATTGTTCATTCTTCATTGATCATTAATCCTTGTTCATTCTTCATCGTTCATTCTTCAATGATCATTGATCCTTGTTCATTATTCATCGAGCATTGTTCAACGATCATTGATCCTTGTTCATTATGCATCAATTCATTCTTCATTGATCAATGATCCTTGTTCATTCTTCATCGTTCATTCTTCAATGATCATTGATTATTGTTATTTATTCATCGATCATTGTTCAACGATCATTGATCCTTGTTCATTCTTCATCGTTCATTCTTCAATGATCATTGATCCTTGTACATTCTTCATCGTTCATTCTTCAATGATTATTGATCCTTGTTCATTATTCATCGTTCATTCTTCATTGATCATTGATCCTTGTTCATTCTTCATCGCTCTTTCTTCGTTGATCATTGATCCTTGTTCGTTCTTCATCGTCCATTCTTCAATGATCATTGATCCTTGTTCATTATTCATCGATCATTTTTCAATGATCATTGTTCCTTATTCTTTATTCATCGTTCATTCTTAAATGATCAAATATCCTTGTTCATTCTTTATCTTTCATTCTTTAATGATCACTGAACCTTGTACATTCTTAATCGTTAATTCTTCAATGATCATTGATCCTGGTTCATTATTCATCGTTCATTCTTCATTAATTATTGATCCTTGCTCATTCTTTATCATTCATTCTTCAATGATCATTGATCCTTGTTGATTATTCATCGATCATTCTTCAACGATCATTGGTCCATGTTCATTATGCATCAATTTATTCTTCATTGATCATTGATCCTTGTTCATTCTTCATCGTTCATTCTTAAATGATCATTGATCCTTGTTCATTCTTCATCGTTCATTCTTCAATGATCATTGATCCTTGTACATTCTTCATCGTTCATTCTTCAATGATCATTGATCCTTGTTCATTATTCATCGTTCCTTTTTCATTGATCATTGATCCTTGTTCATTCTTCATCGTTCATTCTTCAATGATCATTGATTCTTGTTGATTATTCATCGATCATTGTTTAAAGATCATTGATCCTAGTTCATTATGCATCAATTCATTTTTCATTGATCATTGATCCTTGTTCATTCTTTATCGTTCATTCTTCAATGATCATTGATCCTTGTACATTCTTCATCGTTCATTCTTCTATGATCATTGATCCTTGTTCATTCTTCATCGTTCATTCTTCAATGATCATTGATCATTCTTCATTATTCATTGAGCATTGTTCAACGATCATTGATCCTTGTTCATTATGCATAAATTCATTCTTCATTGATCAATGATCGTTGTTCATTCTTCATCGTTCATTTTTCAATGATCATTGTTTCTTGTTGATTATTCATCGATCATTGTTCAACGTTTATTGATCCTTGTTCTTTATGCATGAATTCATTCTTCATTGATCATTGATCCTTGTTCATTCTTCATCGTTCATTCTTCAATGATCATTGATCCTTGTACATTCTTGATCGTTCATTCTTCAATGATTATTGATCCTTGTTCATTATTCATCGTTCATTCTTCATTGATCATTGATCCTTGTTCATTCTTCATCGTTCATTCTTCATTGATCATTGATCCTTGTTCATTCTTCATCGTTCATTCTTCAATGATCATTGATCCTTGTTCTTTATTCATCATTCATTCTTAAATGATCAAATATCCTTGTTCATTCTTTATCGTTCATTTTTTAATGATCATTGATCCTTGTACATTCTTAATCGTTAATTCTTCAATGATCATTGATCCTGGTTTATTATTCATCATTCATTCTTCATTATTCATTGATCTTTGTTCATTCTTAATCGTTCATTCTTCAACGATCATTGATCCTTGTTCATTATGCATCAATTTTTTCTTCATTGATCATTGATCCTTGTTCATTCTTCATCGTTCATTCTTCAATGATCATTGATCCTTGTTCATTCTTCATCGTTCATTCTTCAATGATCATTGATCCTTGTACATTCTTCATCGTTCATTCTTCAATGATCATTGATCCTTGTTCATTATTCATCGTTCATTTTTCATTGATCATTGATCATTGATCCTTGTTCATTCTTCATCGTTCATTCTTCAATGATCATTGATTCTTGTTGATTATTCATCGATCATTGTTTAAAGATCATTGATCCTTGTTCATTATTCATCGTTTATTCTTAAATGATCATTGATCCTTGTTCATTCCTTATCGTTTATTCTTCAATGATCATTGATCCTTGTACATTCTTAATCGTTCATTCTTCAATGATCATTGATCCTTGTACATTATTCATTGTTCATTCTTCATTGATCATTAATCCTTGTTCATTCTTCATCGTTCATTCTTCAATGATCATTGATCCTTGTTTCATTATTCATCGAGCATTGTTCAACGATCATTGATCCTTGTTCATTATGCATCAATTCATTCTTCATTGATCAATGATCCTTGTTCATTCTTCATCGTTCATTCTTCAATGATCATTGATTATTGTTATTTATTCATCGATCATTGTTCAACGATCATTGATCCTTGTTCATTCTTCATCGTTCATTCTTCAATGATCATTGATCCTTGTACATTCTTCATCGTTCATTCTTCAATGATTATTGATCCTTGTTCATTATTCATCGTTCATTCTTCATTGATCATTGATCCTTGTTCATTCTTCATCGCTCTTTCTTCGTTGATCATTGATCCTTGTTCGTTCTTCATCGTCCATTCTTCAATGATCATTGATCCTTGTTCATTATTCATCGATCATTTTTCAATGATCATTGTTCCTTATTCTTTATTCATCGTTCATTCTTAAATGATCAAATATCCTTGTTCATTCTTTATCGTTCATTCTTTAATGATCATTGAACCTTGTACATTCTTAATCGTTAATTCTTCAATGATCATTGATCCTGGTTCATTATTCATCGTTCATTCTTCATTAATTATTGATCCTTGCTCATTCTTTATCATTCATTCTTCAATGATCATTGATCCTTGTTGATTATTCATCGATCATTCTTCAACGATCATTGGTCCATGTTCATTATGCATCAATTTATTCTTCATTGATCATTGATCCTTGTTCATTCTTCATCGTTCATTCTTAAATGATCATTGATCCTTGTTCATTCTTCATCGTTCATTCTTCAATGATCATTGATCCTTGTACATTCTTCATCGTTCATTCTTCAATGATCATTGATCCTTGTTCATTATTCATCGTTCCTTTTTCATTGATCATTGATCCTTGTTCATTCTTCATCGTTCATTCTTCAATGATCATTGATTCTTGTTGATTATTCATCGATCATTGTTTAAAGATCATTGATCCTAGTTCATTATGCATCAATTCATTTTTCATTGATCATTGATCCTTGTTCATTCTTTATCGTTCATTCTTCAATGATCATTGATCCTTGTACATTCTTCATCGTTCATTCTTCTATGATCATTGATCCTTGTTCATTCTTCATCGTTCATTCTTCAATGATCATTGATCATTCTTCATTATTCATTGAGCATTGTTCAACGATCATTGATCCTTGTTCATTATGCATAAATTCATTCTTCATTGATCAATGATCGTTGTTCATTCTTCATCGTTCATTTTTCAATGATCATTGTTTCTTGTTGATTATTCATCGATCATTGTTCAACGTTTATTGATCCTTGTTCTTTATGCATGAATTCATTCTTCATTGATCATTGATCCTTGTTCATTCTTCATCGTTCATTCTTCAATGATCATTGATCCTTGTACATTCTTGATCGTTCATTCTTCAATGATTATTGATCCTTGTTCATTATTCATCGTTCATTCTTCATTGATCATTGATCCTTGTTCATTCTTCATCGTTCATTCTTCATTGATCATTGATCGTTGTTCATTCTTCATCGTTCATTCATCAATGATCATTGATCCTTGTTCTTTATTCATCATTCATTCTTAAATGATCAAATATCCTTGTTCATTCTTTATCGTTCATTTTTTAATGATCATTGATCCTTGTACATTCTTAATCGTTAATTCTTCAATGATCATTGATCCTGGTTTATTATTCATCATTCATTCTTCATTATTCATTGATCTTTGTTCATTCTTAATCGTTCATTCTTCAACGATCATTGATCCTTGTTCATTATGCATCAATGTTTTCTTCATTGATCATTGATCCTTGTTCATTCTTCATCGTTCATTCTTCAATGATCATTGATCCTTGTTCATTCTTCATCGTTCATTCTTCAATGATCATTGATCCTTGTACATTCTTCATCGTTCATTCTTCAATGATCATTGATCCTTGTTCATTATTCATCGTTCATTTTTCATTGATCATTGATCATTGATCCTTGTTCATTCTTCATCGTTCATTCTTCAATGATCATTGATTCTTGTTGATTATTCATCGATCATTGTTTAAAGATCATTGATCCTTGTTCATTATTCATCGTTTATTCTTAAATGATCATTGATCCTTGTTCATTCCTTATCGTTTATTCTTCAATGATCATTGATCCTTGTACATTCTTAATCGTTCATTCTTCAATGATCATTGATCCTTGTACATTATTCATTGTTCATTCTTCATTGATCATTAATCCTTGTTCATTCTTCATCGTTCATTCTTCAATGATCATTGATCCTTGTTTCATTATTCATCGAGCATTGTTCAACGATCATTGATCCTTGTTCATTATGCATCAATTCATTCTTCATTGATCAATGATCCTTGTTCATTCTTCATCGTTCATTCTTCAATGATCATTGATTCTTGTTATTTATTCATCGATCATTGTTCAACGATCATTGATCCTTGTTCATTCTTCATCGTTCATTCTTCAATGATCATTGATCCTTGTACATTCTTCATCGTTCATTCTTCAATGATTATTGATCCTTGTTCATTATTCATCGTTCATTCTTCATTGATCATTGATCCTTGTTCATTCTTCATCGCTCTTTCTTCGTTGATCATTGATCCTTGTTCGTTCTTCATCGTCCATTCTTCAATGATCATTGATCCTTGTTCATTATTCATCGATCATTTTTCAATGATCATTGTTCCTTATTCTTTATTCATCGTTCATTCTTAAATGATCAAATATCCTTGTTCATTCTTTATCGTTCATTCTTTAATGATCATTGAACCTTGTACATTCTTAATCGTTAATTCTTCAATGATCATTGATCCTGGTTCATTATTCATCGTTCATTCTTCATTAATTATTGATCCTTGCTCATTCTTTATCATTCATTCTTCAATGATCATTGATCCTTGTTGATTATTCATCGATCATTCTTCAACGATCATTGATCCATGTTCATTATGCATCAATTTATTCTTCATTGATCATTGATCCTTGTTCATTCTTCATCGTTCATTCTTAAAAGATCATTGATCCTTGTTCATTCTTCATCGTTCATTCTTCAATGATCATTGATCCTTGTACATTCTTCATCGTTCATTCTTCAATGATCATTGATCCTTGTTCATTATTCATCGTTCCTTTTTCATTGATCATTGATCCTTGTTCATTCTTCATCGTTCATTCTTCAATGATCATTGATTCTTGTTGATTATTCATCGATCATTGTTTAAAGATCATTGATCCTAGTTCATTATGCATCAATTCATTCTTCATTGATCATTGATCCTTGTTCATTCTTAATCGTTCATTCTTCAATGATCATTGATCCTTGTACATTATTCATTGTTCATTCTTCATTGATCATTAATCCTTGTTCATTCTTCATCGTTCATTCTTCAATGATCATTGATCCTTGTTCATTATTCATCGAGCATTGTTCAACGATCATTGATCCTTGTTCATTATGCATCAATTCATTCTTCATTGATCAATAATCCTTGTTCATTCTTCATCGTTCATTCTTCAATGATCATTGATTATTGTTATTTATTCATCGATCATTGTTCAACGATCATTGATCCTTGTTCATTCTTCATCGTTCATTCTTCAATGATCATTGATCCTTGTACATTCTTCATCGTTCATTCTTCAATGATTATTGATCCTTGTTCATTATTCATCGTTCATTCTTCATTGATCATTAATCCTTGTTCATTCTTCATCGCTCTTTCTTCGTTGATCATTGATCCTTGTTCGTTCTTCATCGTCCATTCTTCAATGATCATTGATCCTTGTTCATTATTCATCGATCATTTTTCAATGATCATTGTTCCTTATTCTTTATTCATCGTTCATTCTTAAATGATCAAATATCCTTGTTCATTCTTTATCTTTCATTCTTTAATGATCATTGAACCTTGTACATTCTTAATCGTTAATTCTTCAATGATCATTGATCCTGGTTCATTATTCATCGTTCATTCTTCATTAATTATTGATCCTTGCTCATTCTTTATCATTCATTCTTCAATGATCATTGATCCTTGTTGATTATTCATCGATCATTCTTCAACGATCATTGGTCCATGTTCATTATGCATCAATTTATTCTTCATTGATCATTGATCCTTGTTCATTCTTCATCGTTCATTCTTAAATGATCATTGATCCTTGTTCATTCTTCATCGTTCATTCTTCAATGATCATTGATCCTTGTACATTCTTCATCGTTCATTCTTCAATGATCATTGATCCTTGTTCATTATTCATCGTTCCTTTTTCATTGATCATTGATCCTTGTTCATTCTTCATCGTTCATTCTTCAATGATCATTGATTCTTGTTGATTATTCATCGATCATTGTTTAAAGATCATTGATCCTAGTTCATTATGCATCAATTCATTTTTCATTGATCATTGATCCTTGTTCATTCTTTATCGTTCATTCTTCAATGATCATTGATCCTTGTTCATTCTTTATCGTTCATTTTTTAATGATCATTGATCCTTGTACATTCTTAATCGTTAATTCTTCAATGATCATTGATCCTGGTTTATTATTCATCATTCATTCTTCATTATTCATTGATCTTTGTTCATTCTTAATCGTTCATTCTTCAACGATCATTGATCCTTGTTCATTATGCATCAATGTTTTCTTCATTGATCATTGATCCTTGTTCATTCTTCATCGTTCATTCTTCAATGATCATTGATCCTTGTTCATTCTTCATCGTTCATTCTTCAATGATCATTGATCCTTGTACATTCTTCATCGTTCATTCTTCAATGATCATTGATCCTTGTTCATTATTCATCGTTCATTTTTCATTGATCATTGATCATTGATCCTTGTTCATTCTTCATCGTTCATTCTTCAATGATCATTGATTCTTGTTGATTATTCATCGATCATTGTTTAAAGATCATTGATCCTTGTTCATTATTCATCGTTTATTCTTAAATGATCATTGATCCTTGTTCATTCCTTATCGTTTATTCTTCAATGATCATTGATCCTTGTACATTCTTAATCGTTCATTCTTCAATGATCATTGATCCTTGTACATTATTCATTGTTCATTCTTCATTGATCATTAATCCTTGTTCATTCTTCATCGTTCATTCTTCAATGATCATTGATCCTTGTTTCATTATTCATCGAGCATTGTTCAACGATCATTGATCCTTGTTCATTATGCATCAATTCATTCTTCATTGATCAATGATCCTTGTTCATTCTTCATCGTTCATTCTTCAATGATCATTGATTCTTGTTATTTATTCATCGATCATTGTTCAACGATCATTGATCCTTGTTCATTCTTCATCGTTCATTCTTCAATGATCATTGATCCTTGTACATTCTTCATCGTTCATTCTTCAATGATTATTGATCCTTGTTCATTATTCATCGTTCATTCTTCATTGATCATTGATCCTTGTTCATTCTTCATCGCTCTTTCTTCGTTGATCATTGATCCTTGTTCGTTCTTCATCGTCCATTCTTCAATGATCATTGATCCTTGTTCATTATTCATCGATCATTTTTCAATGATCATTGTTCCTTATTCTTTATTCATCGTTCATTCTTAAATGATCAAATATCCTTGTTCATTCTTTATCGTTCATTCTTTAATGATCATTGAACCTTGTACATTCTTAATCGTTAATTCTTCAATGATCATTGATCCTGGTTCATTATTCATCGTTCATTCTTCATTAATTATTGATCCTTGCTCATTCTTTATCATTCATTCTTCAATGATCATTGATCCTTGTTGATTATTCATCGATCATTCTTCAACGATCATTGATCCATGTTCATTATGCATCAATTTATTCTTCATTGATCATTGATCCTTGTTCATTCTTCATCGTTCATTCTTAAAAGATCATTGATCCTTGTTCATTCTTCATCGTTCATTCTTCAATGATCATTGATCCTTGTACATTCTTCATCGTTCATTCTTCAATGATCATTGATCCTTGTTCATTATTCATCGTTCCTTTTTCATTGATCATTGATCCTTGTTCATTCTTCATCGTTCATTCTTCAATGATCATTGATTCTTGTTGATTATTCATCGATCATTGTTTAAAGATCATTGATCCTAGTTCATTATGCATCAATTCATTCTTCATTGATCATTGATCCTTGTTCATTCTTAATCGTTCATTCTTCAATGATCATTGATCCTTGTACATTATTCATTGTTCATTCTTCATTGATCATTAATCCTTGTTCATTCTTCATCGTTCATTCTTCAATGATCATTGATCCTTGTTCATTATTCATCGAGCATTGTTCAACGATCATTGATCCTTGTTCATTATGCATCAATTCATTCTTCATTGATCAATAATCCTTGTTCATTCTTCATCGTTCATTCTTCAATGATCATTGATTATTGTTATTTATTCATCGATCATTGTTCAACGATCATTGATCCTTGTTCATTCTTCATCGTTCATTCTTCAATGATCATTGATCCTTGTACATTCTTCATCGTTCATTCTTCAATGATTATTGATCCTTGTTCATTATTCATCGTTCATTCTTCATTGATCATTGATCCTTGTTCATTCTTCATCGCTCTTTCTTCGTTGATCATTGATCCTTGTTCGTTCTTCATCGTCCATTCTTCAATGATCATTGATCCTTGTTCATTATTCATCGATCATTTTTCAATGATCATTGTTCCTTATTCTTTATTCATCGTTCATTCTTAAATGATCAAATATCCTTGTTCATTCTTTATCTTTCATTCTTTAATGATCATTGAACCTTGTACATTCTTAATCGTTAATTCTTCAATGATCATTGATCCTGGTTCATTATTCATCGTTCATTCTTCATTAATTATTGATCCTTGCTCATTCTTTATCATTCATTCTTCAATGATCATTGATCCTTGTTGATTATTCATCGATCATTCTTCAACGATCATTGGTCCATGTTCATTATGCATCAATTTATTCTTCATTGATCATTGATCCTTGTTCATTCTTCATCGTTCATTCTTAAATGATCATTGATCCTTGTTCATTCTTCATCGTTCATTCTTCAATGATCATTGATCCTTGTACATTCTTCATCGTTCATTCTTCAATGATCATTGATCCTTGTTCATTATTCATCGTTCCTTTTTCATTGATCATTGATCCTTGTTCATTCTTCATCGTTCATTCTTCAATGATCATTGATTCTTGTTGATTATTCATCGATCATTGTTTAAAGATCATTGATCCTAGTTCATTATGCATCAATTCATTTTTCATTGATCATTGATCCTTGTTCATTCTTTATCGTTCATTCTTCAATGATCATTGATCCTTGTACATTCTTCATCGTTCATTCTTCTATGATCATTGATCCTTGTTCATTCTTCATCGTTCATTCTTCAATGATCATTGATCATTCTTCATTATTCATTGAGCATTGTTCAACGATCATTGATCCTTGTTCATTATGCATAAATTCATTCTTCATTGATCAATGATCGTTGTTCATTCTTCATCGTTCATTTTTCAATGATCATTGTTTCTTGTTGATTATTCATCGATCATTGTTCAACGTTTATTGATCCTTGTTCTTTATGCATGAATTCATTCTTCATTGATCATTGATCCTTGTTCATTCTTCATCGTTCATTCTTCAATGATCATTGATCCTTGTACATTCTTGATCGTTCATTCTTCAATGATTATTGATCCTTGTTCATTATTCATCGTTCATTCTTCATTGATCATTGATCCTTGTTCATTCTTCATCGTTCATTCTTCATTGATCATTGATCCTTGTTCATTCTTCATCGTTCATTCTTCAATGATCATTGATCCTTGTTCTTTATTCATTATTCATTCTTAAATGATCAAATATCCTTGTTCATTCTTTATCGTTCATTTTTTAATGATCATTGATCCTTGTACATTCTTAATCGTTAATTCTTCAATGATCATTGATCCTGGTTTATTATTCATCATTCATTCTTCATTATTCATTGATCTTTGTTCATTCTTAATCGTTCATTCTTCAACGATCATTGATCCTTGTTCATTATGCATCAATTTTTTCTTCATTGATCATTGATCCTTGTTCATTCTTCATCGTTCATTCTTCAATGATCATTGATCCTTGTTCATTCTTCATCGTTCATTCTTCAATGATCATTGATCCTTGTACATTCTTCATCGTTCATTCTTCAATGATCATTGATCCTTGTTCATTATTCATCGTTCATTTTTCATTGATCATTGATCATTGATCCTTGTTCATTCTTCATCGTTCATTCTTCAATGATCATTGATTCTTGTTGATTATTCATCGATCATTGTTTAAAGATCATTGATCCTTGTTCATTATTCATCGTTTATTCTTAAATGATCATTGATCCTTGTTCATTCCTTATCGTTTATTCTTCAATGATCATTGATCCTTGTACATTCTTAATCGTTCATTCTTCAATGATCATTGATCCTTGTACATTATTCATTGTTCATTCTTCATTGATCATTAATCCTTGTTCATTCTTCATCGTTCATTCTTCAATGATCATTGATCCTTGTTTCATTATTCATCGAGCATTGTTCAACGATCATTGATCCTTGTTCATTATGCATCAATTCATTCTTCATTGATCAATGATCCTTGTTCATTCTTCATCGTTCATTCTTCAATGATCATTGATTATTGTTATTTATTCATCGATCATTGTTCAACGATCATTGATCCTTGTTCATTCTTCATCGTTCATTCTTCAATGATCATTGATCCTTGTACATTCTTCATCGTTCATTCTTCAATGATTATTGATCCTTGTTCATTATTCATCGTTCATTCTTCATTGATCATTGATCCTTGTTCATTCTTCATCGCTCTTTCTTCGTTGATCATTGATCCTTGTTCGTTCTTCATCGTCCATTCTTCAATGATCATTGATCCTTGTTCATTATTCATCGATCATTTTTCAATGATCATTGTTCCTTATTCTTTATTCATCGTTCATTCTTAAATGATCAAATATCCTTGTTCATTCTTTATCTTTCATTCTTTAATGATCATTGAACCTTGTACATTCTTAATCGTTAATTCTTCAATGATCATTGATCCTGGTTCATTATTCATCGTTCATTCTTCATTAATTATTGATCCTTGCTCATTCTTTATCATTCATTCTTCAATGATCATTGATCCTTGTTGATTATTCATCGATCATTCTTCAACGATCATTGGTCCATGTTCATTATGCATCAATTTATTCTTCATTGATCATTGATCCTTGTTCATTCTTCATCGTTCATTCTTAAATGATCATTGATCCTTGTTCATTCTTCATCGTTCATTCTTCAATGATCATTGATCCTTGTACATTCTTCATCGTTCATTCTTCAATGATCATTGATCCTTGTTCATTATTCATCGTTCCTTTTTCATTGATCATTGATCCTTGTTCATTCTTCATCGTTCATTCTTCAATGATCATTGATTCTTGTTGATTATTCATCGATCATTGTTTAAAGATCATTGATCCTAGTTCATTATGCATCAATTCATTTTTCATTGATCATTGATCCTTGTTCATTCTTTATCGTTCATTCTTCAATGATCATTGATCCTTGTACATTCTTCATCGTTCATTCTTCTATGATCATTGATCCTTGTTCATTCTTCATCGTTCATTCTTCAATGATCATTGATCATTCTTCATTATTCATTGAGCATTGTTCAACGATCATTGATCCTTGTTCATTATGCATAAATTCATTCTTCATTGATCAATGATCGTTGTTCATTCTTCATCGTTCATTTTTCAATGATCATTGTTTCTTGTTGATTATTCATCGATCATTGTTCAACGTTTATTGATCCTTGTTCTTTATGCATGAATTCATTCTTCATTGATCATTGATCCTTGTTCATTCTTCATCGTTCATTCTTCAATGATCATTGATCCTTGTACATTCTTGATCGTTCATTCTTCAATGATTATTGATCCTTGTTCATTATTCATCGTTCATTCTTCATTGATCATTGATCCTTGTTCATTCTTCATCGTTCATTCTTCATTGATCATTGATCCTTGTTCATTCTTCATCGTTCATTCTTCAATGATCATTGATCCTTGTTCTTTATTCATTATTCATTCTTAAATGATCAAATATCCTTGTTCATTCTTTATCGTTCATTTTTTAATGATCATTGATCCTTGTACATTCTTAATCGTTAATTCTTCAATGATCATTGATCCTGGTTTATTATTCATCATTCATTCTTCATTATTCATTGATCTTTGTTCATTCTTAATCGTTCATTCTTCAACGATCATTGATCCTTGTTCATTATGCATCAATTTTTTCTTCATTGATCATTGATCCTTGTTCATTCTTCATCGTTCATTCTTCAATGATCATTGATCCTTGTTCATTCTTCATCGTTCATTCTTCAATGATCATTGATCCTTGTACATTCTTCATCGTTCATTCTTCAATGATCATTGATCCTTGTTCATTATTCATCGTTCATTTTTCATTGATCATTGATCATTGATCCTTGTTCATTCTTCATCGTTCATTCTTCAATGATCATTGATTCTTGTTGATTATTCATCGATCATTGTTTAAAGATCATTGATCCTTGTTCATTATTCATCGTTTATTCTTAAATGATCATTGATCCTTGTTCATTCCTTATCGTTTATTCTTCAATGATCATTGATCCTTGTACATTCTTAATCGTTCATTCTTCAATGATCATTGATCCTTGTACATTATTCATTGTTCATTCTTCATTGATCATTAATCCTTGTTCATTCTTCATCGTTCATTCTTCAATGATCATTGATCCTTGTTTCATTATTCATCGAGCATTGTTCAACGATCATTGATCCTTGTTCATTATGCATCAATTCATTCTTCATTGATCAATGATCCTTGTTCATTCTTCATCGTTCATTCTTCAATGATCATTGATTATTGTTATTTATTCATCGATCATTGTTCAACGATCATTGATCCTTGTTCATTCTTCATCGTTCATTCTTCAATGATCATTGATCCTTGTACATTCTTCATCGTTCATTCTTCAATGATTATTGATCCTTGTTCATTATTCATCGTTCATTCTTCATTGATCATTGATCCTTGTTCATTCTTCATCGCTCTTTCTTCGTTGATCATTGATCCTTGTTCGTTCTTCATCGTCCATTCTTCAATGATCATTGATCCTTGTTCATTATTCATCGATCATTTTTCAATGATCATTGTTCCTTATTCTTTATTCATCGTTCATTCTTAAATGATCAAATATCCTTGTTCATTCTTTATCTTTCATTCTTTAATGATCATTGAACCTTGTACATTCTTAATCGTTAATTCTTCAATGATCATTGATCCTGGTTCATTATTCATCGTTCATTCTTCATTAATTATTGATCCTTGCTCATTCTTTATCATTCATTCTTCAATGATCATTGATCCTTGTTGATTATTCATCGATCATTCTTCAACGATCATTGGTCCATGTTCATTATGCATCAATTTATTCTTCATTGATCATTGATCCTTGTTCATTCTTCATCGTTCATTCTTAAATGATCATTGATCCTTGTTCATTCTTCATCGTTCATTCTTCAATGATCATTGATCCTTGTACATTCTTCATCGTTCATTCTTCAATGATCATTGATCCTTGTTCATTATTCATCGTTCCTTTTTCATTGATCATTGATCCTTGTTCATTCTTCATCGTTCATTCTTCAATGATCATTGATTCTTGTTGATTATTCATCGATCATTGTTTAAAGATCATTGATCCTAGTTCATTATGCATCAATTCATTTTTCATTGATCATTGATCCTTGTTCATTCTTTATCGTTCATTCTTCAATGATCATTGATCCTTGTACATTCTTCATCGTTCATTCTTTTATGATCATTGATCCTTGTTCATTCTTCATCGTTCATTCTTCAATGATCATTGATCATTCTTCATTATTCATTGAGCATTGTTCAACGATCATTGATCCTTGTTCATTATGCATAAATTCATTCTTCATTGATCAATGATCGTTGTTCATTCTTCATCGTTCATTTTTCAATGATCATTGTTTCTTGTTGATTATTCATCGATCATTGTTCAACGTTTATTGATCCTTGTTCTTTATGCATGAATTCATTCTTCATTGATCATTGATCCTTGTTCATTCTTCATCGTTCATTCTTCAATGATCATTGATCCTTGTACATTCTTGATCGTTCATTCTTCAATGATTATTGATCCTTGTTCATTATTCATCGTTCATTCTTCATTGATCATTGATCCTTGTTCATTCTTCATCGTTCATTCTTCATTGATCATTGATCCTTGTTCATTCTTCATCGTTCATTCTTCAATGATCATTGATCCTTGTTCTTTATTCATCATTCATTCTTAAATGATCAAATATCCTTGTTCATTCTTTATCGTTCATTTTTTAATGATCATTGATCCTTGTACATTCTTAATCGTTAATTCTTCAATGATCATTGATTCTGGTTTATTATTCATCATTCATTCTTCATTATTCATTGATCTTTGTTCATTCTTAATCGTTCATTCTTCAACGATCATTGATCCTTGTTCATTATGCATCAATTTTTTCTTCATTGATCATTGATCCTTGTTCATTCTTCATCGTTCATTCTTCAATGATCATTGATCCTTGTTCATTCTTCATCGTTCATTCTTCAATGATCATTGATCCTTGTACATTCTTCATCGTTCATTCTTCAATGATCATTGATCCTTGTTCATTATTCATCGTTCATTTTTCATTGATCATTGATCATTGATCCTTGTTCATTCTTCATCGTTCATTCTTCAATGATCATTGATTCTTGTTGATTATTCATCGATCATTGTTTAAAGATCATTGATCCTTGTTCATTATTCATCGTTTATTCTTAAATGATCATTGATCCTTGTTCATTCCTTATCGTTTATTCTTCAATGATCATTGATCCTTGTACATTCTTAATCGTTCATTCTTCAATGATCATTGATCCTTGTACATTATTCATTGTTCATTCTTCATTGATCATTAATCCTTGTTCATTCTTCATCGTTCATTCTTCAATGATCATTGATCCTTGTTTCATTATTCATCGAGCATTGTTCAACGATCATTGATCCTTGTTCATTATGCATCAATTCATTCTTCATTGATCAATGATCCTTGTTCATTCTTCATCGTTCATTCTTCAATGATCATTGATTATTGTTATTTATTCATCGATCATTGTTCAACGATCATTGATCCTTGTTCATTCTTCATCGTTCATTCTTCAATGATCATTGATCCTTGTACATTCTTCATCGTTCATTCTTCAATGATTATTGATCCTTGTTCATTATTCATCGTTCATTCTTCATTGATCATTGATCCTTGTTCATTCTTCATCGCTCTTTCTTCGTTGATCATTGATCCTTGTTCGTTCTTCATCGTCCATTCTTCAATGATCATTGATCCTTGTTCATTATTCATCGATCATTTTTCAATGATCATTGTTCCTTATTATTTATTCATCGTTCATTCTTAAATGATCAAATATCCTTGTTCATTCTTTATCGTTCATTCTTTAATGATCATTGAACCTTGTACATTCTTAATCGTTAATTCTTCAATGATCATTGATCCTGGTTCATTATTCATCGTTCATTCTTCATTAATTATTGATCCTTGCTCATTCTTTATCATTCATTCTTCAATGATCATTGATCCTTGTTGATTATTCATCGATCATTCTTCAACGATCATTGGTCCATGTTCATTATGCATCAATTTATTCTTCATTGATCATTGATCCTTGTTCATTCTTCATCGTTCATTCTTAAATGATCATTGATCCTTGTTCATTCTTCATCGTTCATTCTTCAATGATCATTGATCCTTGTACATTCTTCATCGTTCATTCTTCAATGATCATTGATCCTTGTTCATTATTCATCGTTCCTTTTTCATTGATCATTGATCCTTGTTCATTCTTCATCGTTCATTCTTCAATGATCATTGATTCTTGTTGATTATTCATCGATCATTGTTTAAAGATCATTGATCCTAGTTCATTATGCATCAATTCATTTTTCATTGATCATTGATCCTTGTTCATTCTTTATCGTTCATTCTTCAATGATCATTGATCCTTGTACATTCTTCATCGTTCATTCTTCTATGATCATTGATCCTTGTTCATTCTTCATCGTTCATTCTTCAATGATCATTGATCATTCTTCATTATTCATTGAGCATTGTTCAACGATCATTGATCCTTGTTCATTATGCATAAATTCATTCTTCATTGATCAATGATCGTTGTTCATTCTTCATCGTTCATTTTTCAATGATCATTGTTTCTTGTTGATTATTCATCGATCATTGTTCAACGTTTATTGATCCTTGTTCTTTATGCATGAATTCATTCTTCATTGATCATTGATCCTTGTTCATTCTTCATCGTTCATTCTTCAATGATCATTGATCCTTGTACATTCTTGATCGTTCATTCTTCAATGATTATTGATCCTTGTTCATTATTCATCGTTCATTCTTCATTGATCATTGATCCTTGTTCATTCTTCATCGTTCATTCTTCATTGATCATTGATCCTTGTTCATTCTTCATCGTTCATTCTTCAATGATCATTGATCCTTGTTCTTTATTCATCATTCATTCTTAAATGATCAAATATCCTTGTTCATTCTTTATCGTTCATTTTTTAATGATCATTGATCCTTGTACATTCTTAATCGTTAATTCTTCAATGATCATTGATCCTGGTTTATTATTCATCATTCATTCTTCATTATTCATTGATCTTTGTTCATTCTTAATCGTTCATTCTTCAACGATCATTGATCCTTGTTCATTATGCATCAATGTTTTCTTCATTGATCATTGATCCTTGTTCATTCTTCATCGTTCATTCTTCAATGATCATTGATCCTTGTTCATTCTTCATCGTTCATTCTTCAATGATCATTGATCCTTGTACATTCTTCATCGTTCATTCTTCAATGATCATTGATCCTTGTTCATTATTCATCGTTCATTTTTCATTGATCATTGATCATTGATCCTTGTTCATTCTTCATCGTTCATTCTTCAATGATCATTGATTCTTGTTGATTATTCATCGATCATTGTTTAAAGATCATTGATCCTTGTTCATTATTCATCGTTTATTCTTAAATGATCATTGATCCTTGTTCATTCCTTATCGTTTATTCTTCAATGATCATTGATCCTTGTACATTCTTAATCGTTCATTCTTCAATGATCATTGATCCTTGTACATTATTCATTGTTCATTCTTCATTGATCATTAATCCTTGTTCATTCTTCATCGTTCATTCTTCAATGATCATTGATCCTTGTTTCATTATTCATCGAGCATTGTTCAACGATCATTGATCCTTGTTCATTATGCATCAATTCATTCTTCATTGATCAATGATCCTTGTTCATTCTTCATCGTTCATTCTTCAATGATCATTGATTCTTGTTATTTATTCATCGATCATTGTTCAACGATCATTGATCCTTGTTCATTCTTCATCGTTCATTCTTCAATGATCATTGATCCTTGTACATTCCTTATCGTTCATTCTTCAATGATTATTGATCCTTGTTCATTATTCATCGTTCATTCTTCATTGATCATTGATCCTTGTTCATTCTTCATCGCTCTTTCTTCGTTGATCATTGATCCTTGTTCGTTCTTCATCGTCCATTCTTCAATGATCATTGATCCTTGTTCATTATTCATCGATCATTTTTCAATGATCATTGTTCCTTATTCTTTATTCATCGTTCATTCTTAAATGATCAAATATCCTTGTTCATTCTTTATCGTTCATTCTTTAATGATCATTGAACCTTGTACATTCTTAATCGTTAATTCTTCAATGATCATTGATCCTGGTTCATTATTCATCGTTCATTCTTCATTAATTATTGATCCTTGCGCATTCTTTATCATTCATTCTTCAATGATCATTGATCCTTGTTGATTATTCATCGATCATTCTTCAACGATCATTGATCCATGTTCATTATGCATCAATTTATTCTTCATGGATCATTGATCCTTGTTCATTCTTCATCGTTCATTCTTAAAAGATCATTGATCCTTGTTCATTCTTCATCGTTCATTCTTCAATGATCATTGATCCTTGTACATTCTTCATCGTTCATTCTTCAATGATCATTGATCCTTGTTCATTATTCATCGTTCCTTTTTCATTGATCATTGATCCTTGTTCATTCTTCATCGTTCATTCTTCAATGATCATTGATTCTTGTTGATTATTCATCGATCATTGTTTAAAGATCATTGATCCTAGTTCATTATGCATCAATTCATTCTTCATTGATCATTGATCCTTGTTCATTCTTAATCGTTCATTCTTCAATGATCATTGATCCTTGTACATTATTCATTGTTCATTCTTCATTGATCATTAATCCTTGTTCGTTCTTCATCGTTCATTCTTCAATGATCATTGATCCTTGTTCATTATTCATCGAGCATTGTTCAACGATCATTGATCCTTGTTCATTATGCATCAATTCATTCTTCATTGATCAATGATCCTTGTTCATTCTTCATCGTTCATTCTTCAATGATCATTGATTATTGTTATTTATTCATCGATCATTGTTCAACGATCATTGATCCTTGTTCATTCTTCATCGTTCATTCTTCAATGATCATTGATCCTTGTACATTCTTCATCGTTCATTCTTCAATGATTATTGATCCTTGTTCATTATTCATCGTTCATTCTTCATTGATCATTGATCCTTGTTCATTCTTCATCGCTCTTTCTTCGTTGATCATTGATCCTTGTTCGTTCTTCATCGTCCATTCTTCAATGATCATTGATCCTTGTTCATTATTCATCGATCATTTTTCAATGATCATTGTTCCTTATTCTTTATTCATCGTTCATTCTTAAATGATCAAATATCCTTGTTCATTCTTTATCTTTCATTCTTTAATGATCATTGAACCTTGTACATTCTTAATCGTTAATTCTTCAATGATCATTGATCCTGGTTCATTATTCATCGTTCATTCTTCATTAATTATTGATCCTTGCTCATTCTTTATCATTCATTCTTCAATGATCATTGATCCTTGTTGATTATTCATCGATCATTCTTCAACGATCATTGGTCCATGTTCATTATGCATCAATTTATTCTTCATTGATCATTGATCCTTGTTCATTCTTCATCGTTCATTCTTAAATGATCATTGATCCTTGTTCATTCTTCATCGTTCATTCTTCAATGATCATTGATCCTTGTACATTCTTCATCGTTCATTCTTCAATGATCATTGATCCTTGTTCATTATTCATCGTTCCTTTTTCATTGATCATTGATCCTTGTTCATTCTTCATCGTTCATTCTTCAATGATCATTGATTCTTGTTGATTATTCATCGATCATTGTTTAAAGATCATTGATCCTAGTTCATTATGCATCAATTCATTTTTCATTGATCATTGATCCTTGTTCATTCTTTATCGTTCATTCTTCAATGATCATTGATCCTTGTACATTCTTCATCGTTCATTCTTCTATGATCATTGATCCTTGTTCATTCTTCATCGTTCATTCTTCAATGATCATTGATCATTCTTCATTATTCATTGAGCATTGTTCAACGATCATTGATCCTTGTTCATTATGCATAAATTCATTCTTCATTGATCAATGATCGTTGTTCATTCTTCATCGTTCATTTTTCAATGATCATTGTTTCTTGTTGATTATTCATCGATCATTGTTCAACGTTTATTGATCCTTGTTCTTTATGCATGAATTCATTCTTCATTGATCATTGATCCTTGTTCATTCTTCATCGTTCATTCTTCAATGATCATTGATCCTTGTACATTCTTGATCGTTCATTCTTCAATGATTATTGATCCTTGTTCATTATTCAGCGTTCATTCTTCATTGATCATTGATCCTTGTTCATTCTTCATCGTTCATTCTTCATTGATCATTGATCCTTGTTCATTCTTCATCGTTCATTCTTCAATGATCATTGATCCTTGTTCTTTATTCATCATTCATTCTTAAATGATCAAATATCCTTGTTCATTCTTTATCGTTCATTTTTTAATGATCATTGATCCTTGTACATTCTTAATCGTTAATTCTTCAATGATCATTGATCCTGGTTTATTATTCATCATTCATTCTTCATTATTCATTGATCTTTGTTCATTCTTAATCGTTCATTCTTCAACGATCATTGATCCTTGTTCATTATGCATCAATTTTTTCTTCATTGATCATTGATCCTTGTTCATTCTTCATCGTTCATTCTTCAATGATCATTGATCCTTGTTCATTCTTCATCGTTCATTCTTCAATGATCATTGATCCTTGTACATTCTTCATCGTTCATTCTTCAATGATCATTGATCCTTGTTCATTATTCATCGTTCATTTTTCATTGATCATTGATCATTGATCCTTGTTCATTCTTCATCGTTCATTCTTCAATGATCATTGATTCTTGTTGATTATTCATCGATCATTGTTTAAAGATCATTGATCCTTGTTCATTATTCATCGTTTATTCTTAAATGATCATTGATCCTTGTTCAATCCTTATCGTTTATTCTTCAATGATCATTGATCCTTGTACATTCTTAATCGTTCATTCTTCAATGATCATTGATCCTTGTACATTATTCATTGTTCATTCTTCATTGATCATTAATCCTTGTTCATTCTTCATCGTTCATTCTTCAATGATCATTGATTCTTGTTATTTATTCATCGATCATTGTTCAACGATCATTGATCCTTGTTCATTCTTCATCGTTCATTCTTCAATGATCATTGATCCTTGTACATTCTTCATCGTTCATTCTTCAATGATTATTGATCCTTGTTCATTATTCATCGTTCATTCTTCATTGATCATTGATCCTTGTTCATTCTTCATCGCTCTTTCTTCGTTGATCATTGATCCTTGTTCGTTCTTCATCGTCCATTCTTCAATGATCATTGATCCTTGTTCATTATTCATCGATCATTTTTCAATGATCATTGTTCCTTATTCTTGATTCATCGTTCATTCTTAAATGATCAAATATCCTTGTTCATTCTTTATCGTTTATTCTTTAATGATCATTGAACCTTGTACATTCTTAATCGTTAATTCTTCAATGATCATTGATCCTGGTTCATTATTCATCGTTCATTCTTAATTAATTATTGATCCTTGCTCATTCTTTATCATTCATTCTTCAATGATCATTGATCCTTGTTGATTATTCATCGATCATTCTTCAACGATCATTGATCCATGTTCATTATGCATCAATTTATTCTTCATTGATCATTCATCCTTGTACATTCTTCATCGTTCATTCTTCAATGATCATTGATCCTTGTTCATTATTCATCGTTCCTTTTTCATTGATCATTGATCCTTGTTCTTTCTTCATCGTTCATTCTTCAATGATCATTGATTCTTGTTGATTATTCATCGATCATTGTTTAAAGATCATTGATCCTAGTTCATTATGCATCAATTCATTCTTCATTGATCATTGATCCTTGTTCATTCTTTATCGTTCATTCTTCAATGATCATTAATCCTTGTACATTCTTCATCGTTCATTCTTCTATGATCATTGATCCTTGTTCATTTTTCATCGTTCATTCTTCAATGATCATTGATCATTCTTCATTATTCATTGAGCATTGTTCAACGATCATTGATCCTTGTTCATTATGCATAAATTCATTCTTCATTGATCAATGATCGTTGTTCATTCTTCATCGTTCATTTTTCAATGATCATTGTTTCTTGTTGATTATTCATCGATCATTGTTCAACGTTTATTGATCCTTGTTCATTATGCATGAATTCATTCTTCATTGATCATTGATCCTTGTTCATTCTTCATCGTTCATTCTTCAATGATCATTGATCCTTGTACATTCTTGATCGTTTATTCTTCAATGATTATTGATCCTTGTTCATTATTCATCGTTCATTCTTCATTGATCATTGATCCTTGTTCATTCTTCATCGTTCATTCTTCATTGATCATTGATCCTTGTTCATTCTTCATCGTTCATTCTTCAATGATCATTGATCCTTGTTCTTTATTCATCATTCATTCTTAAATGATCAAATATCCTTGTTCATTCTTTATCGTTCATTTTTCAATGATCATTGATCCTTGTACATTCTTAATCGTTAATTCTTCAATGATCATTGATCATGGTTTATTATTCATCCTTCATTCTTCATTATTCATTGATCTTTGTTCATTCTTAATCGTTCATTCTTCAACGATCATTGATCCTTGTTCATTATGCATCAATTTTTTCTTCATTGATCATTGATCCTTGTTCATTCTTCATCGTTCATTCTTCAATGATCATTGATCCTTGTTCATTCTTCATCGTTCATTCTTCAATGATCATTGATCCTTGTACATTCTTCATCGTTCATTCTTCAATGATCATTGATCCTTGTTCATTATTCATCGTTCATTTTTCATTGATCATTGATCATTGATCCTTGTTCATTCTTCATCGTTCATTCTTCAATGATCATTGATTCTTGTTGATTATTCATCGATCATTGTTTAAAGATCATTGATCCTTGTTCATTATTCATCGTTTATTCTTAAATGATCATTGATCCTTGTTCATTCCTTATCGTTTATTCTTCAATGATCATTGATCCTTGTACATTCTTAATCGTTCATTCTTCAATGATCATTGATCCTTGTACATTATTCATTGTTCATTCTTCATTGATCATTAATCCTTGTTCATTCTTCATCGTTCATTCTTCAATGATCATTGATCCTTGTTCATTATTCATCGAGCATTGTTCAACGATCATTGATCCTTGTTCATTATGCATCAATTCATTCTTCATTGATCAATGATCCTTGTTCATTCTTCATCGTTCATTCTTCAATGATCATTGATTCTTGTTATTTATTCATCGATCATTGTTCAACGATCATTGATCCTTGTTCATTCTTCATCGTTCATTCTTCAATGATCATTGATCCTTGTACATTCTTCATCGTTCATTCTTCAATGATTATTGATCCTTGTTCATTATTCATCGTTCATTCTTCATTGATCATTGATCCTTGTTCATTCTTCATCGCTCTTTCTTCGTTGATCATTGATCCTTGTTCGTTCTTCATCGTCCATTCTTCAATGATCATTGATCCTTGTTCATTATTCATCGATCATTTTTCAATGATCATTGTTCCTTATTCTTTATTCATCGTTCATTCTTAAATGATCAAATATCCTTGTTCATTCTTTATCGTTCATTCTTTAATGATCATTGAACCTTGTACATTCTTAATCGTTAATTCTTCAATGATCATTGATCCTGGTTCATTATTCATCGTTCATTCTTAATTAATTATTGATCCTTGCTCATTCTTTATCATTCATTCTTCAATGATCATTGATCCTTGTTGATTATTCATCGATCATTCTTCAACGATCATTGATCCATGTTCATTATGCATCAATTTATTCTTCATTGATCATTGATCCTTGTTCATTCTTCATCGTTCATTCTTAAATGATCATTGATCCTTGTTCATTCTTCATCGTTCATTCTTCAATGATCATTGATCCTTGTACATTCTTCATCGTTCATTCTTCAATGATCATTAATCCTTGTTCATTATTCATCGTTCCTTTTTCATTGATCATTGATCCTTGTTCATTCTTCATCGTTCATTCTTCAATGATCATTGATTCTTGTTGATTATTCATCGATCATTGTTTAAAGATCATTGATCCTAGTTCATTATGCATCAATTCATTCTTCATTGATCATTGATCCTTGTTCATTCTTTATCGTTCATTCTTCAATGATCATTGATCCTTGTACATTCTTCATCGTTCATTCTTCTATGATCATTGATCCTTGTTCATTCTTCATCGTTCATTCTTCAATGATCATTGATCATTCTTCATTATTCATTGAGCATTGTTCAACGATCATTGATCCTTGTTCATTATGCATAAATTCATTCTTCATTGATCAATGATCGTTGTTCATTCTTCATCGTTCATTTTTCAATGATCATTGTTTCTTGTTGATTATTCATCGATCATTGTTCAACGTTTATTGATCCTTGTTCTTTATGCATGAATTCATTCTTCATTGATCATTGATCCTTGTTCATTCTTCATCGTTCATTCTTCAATGATCATTGATCCTTGTACATTCTTGATCGTTCATTCTTCAATGATTATTGATCCTTGTTCATTATTCATCGTTCATTCTTCATTGATCATTGATCCTTGTTCATTCTTCATCGTTCATTCTTCATTGATCATTGATCCTTGTTCATTCTTCATCGTTCATTCTTCAATGATCATTGATCCTTGTTCTTTATTCATCATTCATTCTTAAATGATCAAATATCCTTGTTCATTCTTTATCGTTCATTTTTTAATGATCATTGATCCTTGTACATTCTTAATCGTTAATTCTTCAATGATCATTGATCCTGGTTTATTATTCATCATTCATTCTTCATTATTCATTGATCTTTGTTCATTCTTAATCGTTCATTCTTCAACGATCATTGATCCTTGTTCATTATGCATCAATTTTTTCTTCATTGATCATTGATCCTTGTTCATTCTTCATCGTTCATTCTTCAATGATCATTGATCCTTGTTCATTCTTCATCGTTCATTCTTCAATGATCATTGATCCTTGTACATTCTTCATCGTTCATTCTTCAATGATCATTGATCCTTGTTCATTATTCATCGTTCATTTTTCCTTGATCATTGATCATTGATCCTTGTTCATTCTTCATCGTTCATTCTTCAATGATCATTGATTCTTGTTGATTATTCATCGATCATTGTTTAAAGATCATTGATCCTTGTTCATTATTCATCGTTTATTCTTAAATGATCATTGATCCTTGTTCATTCCTTATCGTTTATTCTTCAATGATCATTGATCCTTGTACATTCTTAATCGTTCATTCTTCAATGATCATTGATCCTTGTACATTATTCATTGTTCATTCTTCATTGATCATTAATCCTTGTTCATTCTTCATCGTTCATTCTTCAATGATCATTGATCCTTGTTTCATTATTCATCGAGCATTGTTCAACGATCATTGATCCTTGTTCATTATGCATCAATTCATTCTTCATTGATCAATGATCCTTGTTCATTCTTCATCGTTCATTCTTCAATGATCATTGATTCTTGTTATTTATTCATCGATCATTGTTCAACGATCATTGATCCTTGTTCATTCTTCATCGTTCATTCTTCAATGATCATTGATCCTTATACATTCTTCATCGTTCATTCTTCAATGATTATTGATCCTTGTTCATTATTCATCGTTCATTCTTCATTGATCATTGATCCTTGTTCATTCTTCATCGCTCTTTCTTCGTTGATCATTGATCCTTGTTCGTTCTTCATCGTCCATTCTTCAATGATCATTGATCCTTGTTCATTATTCATCGATCATTTTTCAATGATCATTGTTCCTTATTCTTTATTCATCGTTCATTCTTAAATGATCAAATATCCTTGTTCATTCTTTATCGTTCATTCTTTAATGATCATTGAACCTTGTACATTCTTAATCGTTAATTCTTCAATGATCATTGATCCTGGTTCATTATTCATCGTTCATTCTTCATTAATTATTGATCCTTGCTCATTCTTTATCATTCATTCTTCAATGATCATTGATCCTTGTTGATTATTCATCGATCATTCTTCAACGATCATTGATCCATGTTCATTATGCATCAATTTATTCTTCATTGATCATTGATCCTTGTTCATTCTTCATCGTTCATTCTTAAAAGATCATTGATCCTTGTTCATTCTTCATCGTTCATTCTTCAATGATCATTGATCCTTGTACATTCTTCATCGTTCATTCTTCAATGATCATTGATCCTTGTTCATTATTCATCGTTCCTTTTTCATTGATCATTGATCCTTGTTCATTCTTCATCGTTCATTCTTCAATGATCATTGATTCTTGTTGATTATTCATCGATCATTGTTTAAAGATCATTGATCCTAGTTCATTATGCATCAATTCATTCTTCATTGATCATTGATCCTTGTTCATTCTTTATCGTTCATTCTTCAATGATCATTGATCCTTGTACATTCTTCATCGTTCATTCTTCTATGATCATTGATCCTTGTTCATTCTTCATCGTTCATTCTTCAATGATCATTGATCATTCTTCATTATTCATTGAGCATTGTTCAACGATCATTGATCCTTGTTCATTATGCATAAATTCATTCTTCATTGATCAATGATCGTTGTTCATTCTTCATCGTTCATTTTTCAATGATCATTGTTTCTTGTTGATTATTCATCGATCATTGTTCAACGTTTATTGATCCTTGTTCATTATGCATGAATTCATTCTTCATTGATCATTGATCCTTGTTCATTCTTCATCGTTCATTCTTCAATGATCATTGATCCTTGTACATTCTTGATCGTTCATTCTTCAATGATTATTGATCCTTGTTCATTATTCATCGTTCATTCTTCATTGATCATTGATCCTTGTTCATTCTTCATCGTTCATTCTTCAATGATCATTGATCCTTGTTCTTTATTCATCATTCATTCTTAAATGATCAAATATCCTTGTTCATTCTTTATCGTTCATTTTTCAATGATCATTGATCCTTGTACATTCTTAATCGTTAATTCTTCAATGATCATTGATCCTGGTTTATTATTCATCATTCATTCTTCATTATTCATTGATCTTTGTTCATTCTTAATCGTTCATTCTTCAACGATCATTGATCCTTGTTCATTATGCATCAATTTTTTCTTCATTGATCATTGATCCTTGTTCATTCTTCATCGTTCATTCTTCAATGATCATTGATCCTTGTTCATTCTTCATCGTTCATTCTTCAATGATCATTGATCCTTGTACATTCTTCATCGTTCATTCTTCAATGATCATTGATCCTTGTTCATTATTCATCGTTCATTTTTCATTGATCATTGATCCTTGTTCATTCTTCATCGTTCATTCTTCAATGATCATTGATTCTTGTTGATTATTCATCGATCATTGTTTAAAGATCATTGATCCTTGTTCATTATTCATCGTTTATTCTTAAATGATCATTGATCCTTGTTCATTCCTTATCGTTTATTCTTCAATGATCATTGATCCTTGTACATTCTTAATCGTTCATTCTTCAATGATCATTGATCCTTGTACATTATTCATTGTTCATTCTTCATTGATCATTAATCCTTGTTCATTCTTCATCGTTCATTCTTCAATGATCATTGATCCTTGTTCATTATTCATCGAGCATTGTTCAACGATCATTGATCCTTGTGCATTATGCATCAATTCATTCTTCATTGATCAATGATCCTTGTTCATTCTTCATCGTTCATTCTTCAATGATCATTGATTCTTGTTATTTATTCATCGATCATTGTTCAACGATCATTGATCCTTGTTCATTCTTCATCGTTCATTCTCCAATGATCATTGATCCTTGTACATTCTTCATCGTTCATTCTTCAATGATTATTGATCCTTGTTCATTATTCATCGTTCATTCTTCATTGATCATTGATCCTTGTTCATTCTTCATCGCTCTTTCTTCGTTGATCATTGATCCTTGTTCGTTCTTCATCGTCCATTCTTCAATGATCATTGATCCTTGTTCATTATTCATCGATCATTTTTCAATGATCATTGTTCCTTATTCTTTATTCATCGTTCATTCTTAAATGATCAAATATCCTTGTTCATTCTTTATCGTTCATTCTTTAATGATCATTGAACCTTGTACATTCTTAATCGTTAATTCTTCAATGATCATTGATCCTGGTTCATTATTCATCGTTCATTCTTCATTAATTATTGATCCTTGCTCATTCTTTATCATTCATTCTTCAATGATCATTGATCCTTGTTGATTATTCATCGATCATTCTTCAACGATCATTGATCCATGTTCATTATGCATCAATTTATTCTTCATTGATCATTGATCCTTGTTCATTCTTCATCGTTCATTCTTAAATGATCATTGATCCTTGTTCATTCTTCATCGTTCATTCTTCAATGATCATTGATCCTTGTACATTCTTCATCGTTCATTCTTCAATGATCATTGATCCTTGTTCATTATTCATCGTTCCTTTTTCATTGATCATTGATCCTTGTTCATTCTTCATCGTTCATTCTTCAATGATCATTGATTCTTGTTGATTATTCATCGATCATTGTTTAAAGATCATTGATCCTAGTTCATTATGCATCAATTCATTCTTCATTGATCATTGATCCTTGTTCATTCTTCATCGTTCATTCTTCAATGATCATTGATCCTTGTACATTCTTCATCGTTCTTTCTTCAATGATCATTGATCCTTGTTCATTCTTCATCGTTCATTCTTCAATGATCATTGATCCTTGTTCATTATTCATCGAGCATTGTTCAACGATCATTGATCCTTGTTCATTATGCATCAATTCATTCTTCATTGATCAATGATCCTTGTTCATTCTTCATCGTTCATTCTTCAATGATCATTGATTCTTGTTGATTATTCATCGATCATTGTTCAACGATCATTGATCCTTGTTCATTATGCATCAATTCATTCTTCATTGATCATTGATCATTGTTCATTCTTCATCGTTCATTCTTCAATGATCATTGATCCTTGTACATTCTTGATCGTTCATTCTTCAATGATTATTGATCCTTGTTCATTTTTCATCGTTCATTCTTCATTGATCATTGATCCTTGTTCATTCTTCATCGTTCATTCTTCATTGATCATTGATCCTTGTTCATTCTTCATCGTTCATTCTTCAATGATCATTGATCCTTGTTCATTATTCATCGATCATTGTTCAATGATCATTGATCCTTGTTCGTTATTCATCGTTCATTCTTAAATGATCAAATTTCCTTGTTCATTCTTTATCGTTCATTCTTCAATGATCATTGATCCTTGTACATTCTTAATCGATAATTCTTCAATGATCATTGACCCTGGTTTATTATTCATCGTTCATTCTTCATTAATCATTGATCCTTGTTCATTCTTTATCGTTCATTCTTCAATAATCATTGATCCTTGTTGATTATTCATCAATCATTGTTCAACGATCATTGATCATTGATCCTAGTTCATTCTTCATCGTTCATTCTTCAATGATCATTGATCCTTGTACATTGTTCATCGTTCATTCTTCAATGATCATTGATCCTTGTTCATTATTCATCGTTCATTTTTCATTGATATTGATCCTTGTTCATTCTTCATCGTTCATTCTTCAATGATCATTGATTCTTGTTATTTATTCATCGATCATTGTTCAACGATCATTGATCCTTGTTCATTCTTCATCGTTCATTCTCCAATGATCATTGATCCTTGTACATTCTTCATCGTTCATTCTTCAATGATTATTGATCCTTGTTCATTATTCATCGTTCATTCTTCATTGATCATTGATCCTTGTTCATTCTTCATCGCTCTTTCTTCGTTGATCATTGATCCTTGTTCGTTCTTCATCGTCCATTCTTCAATGATCATTGATCCTTGTTCATTATTCATCGATCATTTTTCAATGATCATTGTTCCTTATTCTTTATTCATCGTTCATTCTTAAATGATCAAATATCCTTGTTCATTCTTTATCGTTCATTCTTTAATGATCATTGAACCTTGTACATTCTTAATCGTTAATTCTTCAATGATCATTGATCCTGGTTCATTATTCATCGTTCATTCTTCATTAATTATTGATCCTTGCTCATTCTTTATCATTCATTCTTCAATGATCATTGATCCTTGTTGATTATTCATCGATCATTCTTCAACGATCATTGATCCATGTTCATTATGCATCAATTTATTCTTCATTGATCATTGATCCTTGTTCATTCTTCATCGTTCATTCTTAAATGATCATTGATCCTTGTTCATTCTTCATCGTTCATTCTTCAATGATCATTGATCCTTGTACATTCTTCATCGTTCATTCTTCAATGATCATTGATCCTTGTTCATTATTCATCGTTCCTTTTTCATTGATCATTGATCCTTGTTCATTCTTCATCGTTCATTCTTCAATGATCATTGATTCTTGTTGATTATTCATCGATCATTGTTTAAAGATCATTGATCCTAGTTCATTATGCATCAATTCATTCTTCATTGATCATTGATCCTTGTTCATTCTTCATCGTTCATTCTTCAATGATCATTGATCCTTGTACATTCTTCATCGTTCTTTCTTCAATGATCATTGATCCTTGTTCATTCTTCATCGTTCATTCTTCAATGATCATTGATCCTTGTTCATTATTCATCGAGCATTGTTCAACGATCATTGATCCTTGTTCATTATGCATCAATTCATTCTTCATTGATCAATGATCCTTGTTCATTCTTCATCGTTCATTCTTCAATGATCATTGATTCTTGTTGATTATTCATCGATCATTGTTCAACGATCATTGATCCTTGTTCATTATGCATCAATTCATTCTTCATTGATCATTGATCATTGTTCATTCTTCATCGTTCATTCTTCAATGATCATTGATCCTTGTACATTCTTGATCGTTCATTCTTCAATGATTATTGATCCTTGTTCATTTTTCATCGTTCATTCTTCATTGATCATTGATCCTTGTTCATTCTTCATCGTTCATTCTTCATTGATCATTGATCCTTGTTCATTCTTCATCGTTCATTCTTCAATGATCATTGATCCTTGTTCATTATTCATCGATCATTGTTCAATGATCATTGATCCTTGTTCGTTATTCATCGTTCATTCTTAAATGATCAAATTTCCTTGTTCATTCTTTATCGTTCATTCTTCAATGATCATTGATCCTTGTACATTCTTAATCGATAATTCTTCAATGATCATTGACCCTGGTTTATTATTCATCGTTCATTCTTCATTAATCATTGATCCTTGTTCATTCTTTATCGTTCATTCTTCAATAATCATTGATCCTTGTTGATTATTCATCAATCATTGTTCAACGATCATTGATCATTGATCCTAGTTCATTCTTCATCGTTCATTCTTCAATGATCATTGATCCTTGTACATTGTTCATCGTTCATTCTTCAATGATCATTGATCCTTGTTCATTATTCATCGTTCATTTTTCATTGATATTGATCCTTGTTCATTCTTCATCGTTCATTCTTCAATGATCATTGATTCATGTTCATTATTCATCGATCATTATTCAAATATCATTGATCCTAGTACATTATGCATCAATTCATTCTTCATTGATCATTGATCCTTGTTCATTCTTCATCGTTCATTCTTCAATGATCATTGATCTTTGTACATTCTTGATCGTTAATTCTTCAATGATTATTGATCCTTGTTCATTATTCATCGTTCATTCTTCATTGATCATTGATCCTTGTTCATTCTTCATCGTTCATTCTTCATTGATCATTGATCCTTGTTCATTCTTCATCGTTCATTCTTCAATGATCATTGATCCTTGTTCATTATTCATCGATCATTGTTCAATGATCATTGATCCTTGTTCATTATTCATCGTTCATTCTTAAATGATCAAATATCCTTGTTCTTTTTTTATCGTTCATTCTTCAATGATCATTGAACCTTGTACATTCTTAATCGTTAATTCTTCAATGATCATTGATCCTGTTTCATTAAGCATCGTTCATTCTTAATTAATCCTTGATCCTTGTTCATTCTTTATCGTTCATTCTTCAATGATCATTGATCCTTGTTCATTATTCATCGTTCATTTTTCATTGATATTGGTCCTTGTTCATTCTTCATCGTTCATTCTTCAATGATCATTGATTCATGTTCATTATTCATCGATCATTATTCAAATATCATTGATCCTAGTTCATTATGCATCAATTCATTCTTCAATGATCATTGATCATTGATCCTTGTTCATTCTTCATCGTTCATTCTTCAATGATCATTGATCTTTGTACATTCTTGATCGTTAATTCTTCAATGATTATTGATCCTTGTTCATTATTCATCGTTCATTCTTCATTGATCATTGATCCTTGTTCATTCTTCATCGTTCATTCTTCATTGATCATTGATCCTTGTTCATTCTTCATCGTTCATTCTTCAATGATCATTGATCCTTGTTCATTATTCATCGATCATTGTTCAATGATCATTGATCCTTGTTCATTATTCATCGTTCATTCTTAAATGATCAAATATCCTTGTTCTTTTTTTATCGTTCATTCTTCAATGATCATTGAACCTTGTACATTCTTAATCGTTAATTCTTCAATGATCATTGATCCTGTTTCATTAAGCATCGTTCATTCTTAATTAATCCTTGATCCTTGTTCATTCTTTATCGTTCATTCTTCAATGATCATTGATCCTTGTTGATTATTCATCGATCATTGTTCAACGATCATTAATCCTTGTTCATTATGCATCAATTTATTCTTCATTGATCATTGATCCTTGTTCATTCTTCATCGTTCATTCTTCAATGATCATTGATCCTTGTACATTCTTCATCATTCATTCTTCAATGATCATTGATCCTTGTTCATTATTCATCGTTCATTTTTCATTGATCATTGATCCTTGTTCATTCTTCATCGTTCATTCTTCAATGATCATTGATTCTTGTTGATTATTCATCGATCATTGTTCAAAGATCATTGATCCTAGTTCATTATGCATCAATTCATTCTTCATTGATCATTGATCCTTGTTCATTCTTCATCGTTCATTCTTCAATGATCATTGATCCTTGTACATTCTTCATCGTTTATTCTTCAATGATCATTGATCCTTGTTCATTTTTCATCGTTCATTCTTCAATGATCATTTATCCTTGTTCATTATTCATCGAGCATTGTTCAACGATCATAGATCCTTTTTCATTATGCATCAATTCATTCTTCATTGATCAATGATCCTTGTTCATTCTTCATCGTTTATTCTTCAATGATCATTGATCCTTGTTGATTATTCATCGATCATTGTTCAACGATCATTGATCCTTGTTCATTATGCATCAATTCATTCTTCATTGATCATTGATCCTTGTTTATTCTTCATCGTTCATTCTTCAATGATCATTGATCCTTGTACATTCTTGATCGTTCATTCTTCAATGATTATTGATCCTTGTTCATTATTCATCGTTCATTCTTCATTGATCATTGATCCTTGTTCATTCTTCATCGTTCATTCTTCATTGATCATTGATCCTTGTTCATTCTTCATCGTTCATTCTTCAATGATCATTGATCCTTGTTCATTATTCATCGATCATTGTTAAATGATCATTGATCCTTGTTCATTATTCATCGTTCATTCTTAAATGATCAAATATCCTTGTTCTTTCTTTATCGTTCATTCTTCAATGATCATTGAACCTTGTACATTCTTAATCGTTAGTTCTTCAATGATCATTGATCCTGTTTCATTAATCATCGTTCATTCTTAATTAATCCATGATCCTTATTCATTCTTTATCGTTCATTCTTCAATGATCATTGATCCTTGTTGATTATTCATCGATCATTGTTCAACGATCATTGATCCTTGTTCATTATGTATCAATTTATTCTTCGTTGATCATTGATCCTTGTTCATTCTTCATCGTTCATTCTTCAATGATCATTGATCCTTGTACATTCTTCATCGTTTATTCTTCAATGATCATTGATCCTTGTTCATTCTTCATCGTTCATTCTTCAATGATCATTGATGCTTGTTCATTATTCATCGAGCATTGTTCAACGATCATTGATCCTTTTTCATTATGCATCAATTCATTCTTCATTGATCAATGATCCATGTTCATTCTTCATCGTTCATTCTTCAATGATCATTGATCCTTGTTGATTATTCATCGATCATTGTTCAACCATCATTGATCCTTGTTCATTATACATCAATTCATTCTTCATTGATCATTGATCCTTGTTTATTCTTCATCGTTCATTCTTCAATGATCATTGATCCTTGTTCATTATTCATCGTTCATTTTTCATTGATCATTGATCCTTGTTCATTCTTCATCGTTCATTCTTCAATGATCATTGATTCTTGTTGATTATTCATCGATCATTGTTCAAAGATCATTGATCCTAGTTGTTGATTCAATTAGGAACGGGAACAGCAACAAGAGGGGGGGTGAATTGTTGTTGTTGCAAGTTTAAGCGATTATGCCCTGTTTTTGCGGAATTATTCAAAATAAATAAAGCTTAAACTAAGAGCAAAATAATAAGAGAGACACACGATTTTACGTGGAAACCTTTTGGGCCTAAACAAAAGGAAAAAACCACGACCACTTGGGATTTCTAACAACTTCACTATGTTTAAGGCAATTAGTTACAATTACAATAAACACCTTACTTCACTCGAAGCGTAACACCTAGGCCGACTCCTCTTCTCTCTAATTGCTTTACTCCAAGCAACAAACTTAGCTTCTCTTCAAGCTAATCCTCTCTAGCTTCACTCAAAGCTATCTAATTTCCCCCTTAGACTCACCCGAGTCTAATTACATAAACTCTCAAAAACCCTTACAAAAAGGATAGAAATTCTCTAAAATAAATCAAAGAGTTGCATCAAGAAAATATTATAAATTGATTGGCAATTTTAAGAACAAAATATTTCTTGTAAAATCCAACAAAAACGTATGAAAAATACTTAAGCACAAAACGTTGGATTACTTCTCTTTTTAAAAACCGGAATTATCTTGCAATTTATAGAAAATAATATTCCTAAGAAAGTGGAATAATCCAATCCATCATCCCACTATCAAGAGATCATGGGAGTAATGTGGATTAAGCAAACACACGGTTATTTCCATAAGATTTGATTAAGTCAAATCACACGTGTACATAAACAATAACCGCCGTTCCCTTAATAACCGCTGTTCCCTAAAGTAGCAGTTTCTTCAGTAGTAATTCCTGTTCCCCAAATTAATGGCTGGAACTTCATGCTATACTTAGAAAACGGTTAATCTTAGTGGGAATGATTGTTTGCTATTTTTTAGGAATAAAGACCGGCTGAAAAGATTTGCTAAGACCAATTCAAAGTTAGTTAATTCTATTTTTAACAAATCCAAGATTTATTAAAAATAGATCCTAAAATAAAGGATCTTAACGAATTAAAACGTGAATCCATTTTATTCAATAAAAACGATTTGCCAATTAATCTTTAACAAATTATTACTGCAACAATTTAATTTAAAATACATTAACTAAAAATAATAATTAAAATATGATAATCAGAATTTTCAGTCAATGTAGTCAACCTTCAGCTCAGGAACAGTGTGCTGTCTCCAGACTTCAGTTTAGCTAGAACATCCAACTTGGGAACAGTAGACCTGCTGTCTCCATTTTACATCCCAAGCGATATACTTCTCCTAACATCAATTGAAACCTTTTGACATGTACGTTTCCATAAGCTAAGGCATAGGTACTATCAACGATCATAATCATAATCGGATATCAACCTGCACAATCTCTAAAAACATGTTCGCTTAAATAAAGTGTAGTCATCATCAAAACTCAAGAGGTCCAACAAATTCCCCCTTTTTGATGATGACAAACTTTTCAAACAAACTTAAAAACAAAATAGAGTAAACCAATGTTGAAGAGTATGTTAGAGATCAAAACAACTCTACATTACTTAGTAAATTAACTCGTGACAATATAATTTACCAAGCATACATTAAAAACAAATTACTCTATTAATTAGAAATATTTAAAATAACTTAAGCATAATCAAAATATCGGAAGTAGTTTATAACTTAAGATTTCAAATAGAATTAAAACAAAACAAAACTTACCAAACAAAACTTAAAGCACTGTAAGAACTTTTATCATAGCATTCAAGTAATCATCAGAGCATATAAATCATAACAATCAAAGTATGTATCTCGGTATGTATATCAGAGCTAAACTGAGCTAAACTTATTAATCATCAGAGCATCAGAGCATGAATATCAGAGCATAGCCACAGTTCCTAATGTTCAACAGAATAAATGTATATCAGACTAAGCATACTCAAGCATTATTTAAGTTTGTGCCAAATATTCCCCCTTTTGACATCATTCAAAAAAGAAGATAAGCAATCAAACCACAGCACTAAACATATAGTTATAGTCAAAGAGAGAATAAGGATGCACAAATTAAAAAGCAATAACAATGAATGCAAGCATGATAAGCAAAGATTAACCAACCTAACATAGTAGCAGCATAAAAAGGTTCAATGTTAACAATGTTAAAGATTTGTACCCCAGCTGGTACCAAAAGAAAGAAATTGTTTAAAGACAGAGACAGCAGCAATGAAAAATATAAAAAGGGAAACTATGAAGCAGGAGCATCTTCATTAACATATTCCGTTTCCACCTCAACTGTATCCAATTTAGCGCCAAGACGAGCCTCCATCTGAGTCATCTGGTCAGCTAAAGAGGCTAGGGAAACACGAATCTCATCTTGAAATTTGAAGAAGCGATCCTGCAAATCATCAAGCTTGAGAAGAATGGAATATAAGGGAGCAGTAGGAACGGTTGCCTGATCAAAGCTGTGTTTGTGAAATGATGGTGATGGTGATCTTGGTGTTGGTGAAGGTGATAGTGGAGTGAAATGATGAGTTGGTGGAGTGGTTGGCTTTGATGAGGGAAAACTATTGGGTTCAGCCCTAGAGTCTTCTTCAAGAGAAACCTTAGATTCCACCCCCTGGTCTTCTTCCTCAGAAGGAACAACCTCCTGTTTCTTAACTCCATCCCCTTCTTTCTCATGTTCCTCCTTCTCCTCTTCTTCCTTTTTCTCCTGTTCCTTCTCTTCCTTCTCTTCCTCTTCCTCCTGTTCCTCCTTTTCCTTCCCCTCTTCCTCCTGTTCCTCATTATCAGAATCAATCTCAATCTGTTCCACAATATTTTCAAGAATCCCTTCCTCATTTAATTTAAGGCGCAAATTACTCAAACATTTTGCACCTATCATATTGCTGGGACCCATAGGAAAACTATAATCACCCAGTGGAACACCAAACATTGAGAAAATCCATGACAACAAACCACCATAGCCTACCATACATCTTTTGGCTATACAATCATTTAAATGAGAAATCATCAAGGAAGGAAAATTAATCTTTATGTTGTTCACCATACAGTATATCAGGGTTGCATCTCGAAGACTTACCTCACTACGTTTTGAGTTTCGTGGCAAGATAAACCTTCTAGCAATGTTGTACAGCAACTTATGTAAAGGAGACAGGACATTGTGACTTACTTTCCCCCTTTTTTGCCTAACCCCCAAGCATCTCCAAACATCTTTTTCATCTCTTCCAGAAAACGCAATCTTAGACCCAACATAATAAACATCAAAACCAGTAGCAGGAACACCTAACCACTCTCCTAAAGTCAGACTATCAAATTCAATATCAATATCTTTGATTGAACTAGAACAAACTCCATCATGAACAGCAAAATTAGAAATAAACTCATGCATAATGTCAGGGTAAATGGGGTTGCAGCAATATACGCTCATAAGTGATTCCCATTTTTGAGTTTGTAAAATTTCATGGAATTTAGGAAAGATTGTAGATTCGTACCATTCTTTGTCTAGGCCAAATCCTACAGACATTTCTTTAGAAAGTTCTTCAGCATTTGAGTAATGCGTTACCTTCATTTTCTTGGTAGAGTGGGTTGAAGGTTTCTTGGATTCTCTTGTTCTTTTACCACTTGTTTGCGGAGACATAGGGGTGTCCTCTGGTTCCTTTGATGAAGACTTAGGTTTGTGAGTGAGAGAAGGTGGGTAGATAACTCGAAGAGGGACAGGTTGCTTCATTTTTGGTTTCATATTCTTGGTTTTCATTGAAGTTTTTAGAGAGAAAAGCAAAGGAAAATGACGGAGTGAAATGGAAGTGGAAGGAATGACGGTTTAGGGTTGAGTGAACGTGAAAGGTTAGTGAAGATGAAATGAAAGATGGGACGAGAGGGAGTAATTGTATTGGATGAAGTGACGTGTTGAGGCAGTTATCAAATCAAGACAATTGATTTTGAATTGTGAAAATGGAGTACGTTGAGATTCAACTCCTACTTAAAAGAACTGCTGGGGAAAAAGAAAAAAAAAATTGTTGTTTTTGTTTGTCTTTTTAATTTTAAAAAGAAAAATGGTAATATTGTGCTACTACCGTCAGATCAAAATAATCATGCAATCATGAGAACATCCAAAGTATATACCTTTAAAAAAATGCGTACCTGATCCTTTCGATAATTGATTTTTCAATCAAGATTATTGTGGTTGATTGATCATTTTCAATTTTCATTTTGTCTCTAGGAATCATATATGATACTTCCTTTAATGCAGCTTGATCATGCCAAGTTCCAATCTCATTTTCTCATGCTGTTCCCTTGGAAGCGGTTTGGTCATGATATCTGCTATTTGCTCGTTAGTGTTTACATGCTTAACAATGATATTTTTATTTTCAACATTATCCTTAAGAAAATGATGCCTAATATGGATGTGCTTTACTCGTGAGTGATGCACTGGATCTTTGGATATGCATATGGCACTGATATTATCGCAATAAATAGGAACACATGCATACTTAATACCAAAGTCTCTTAGCTGCTGCTTTATCCATAACATTTGGGAACAGCAAGCTGCTGCTACTACGTACTCAGCTTCAGCGGTTGATAATGCAACAGTGTTTTGTTTCTTGGAGCTCCATGAAACTAAACATGAGCCAAGAAATTGTACCATACCTGACGTGCTTTTTCTATTAACAAGATCTCCTGCATAATCTGCATCACTAAAGCCTTTCAAATCAAAGACATCACTTTTAGGATAAAATAATGATAAATCATCTGTTCCCTTTAGATATCTCAAAATACGTTTCACTGCAGTTAGATGTGATTCTTTAGGGTTAGATTGAAATCTTGCACATAAACCAACACTAAATGAAATATCGGGTCTACTAGCAGTTAGATATAATAAAGATCCAATCATGCCTCTATACATAGTTTGGTCAATATTTGTTCCATTTGTATCTTCATCTAATCTTACATTAGTAGCCATGGGTGTATGGTTGGTTTTAGCGTTATTCATGCCATATTTCTTAAGAAGTTCTTTTATATATTTTTGTTGATGAATAAAGATACCATTAGCAGTTTGTTTAATTTGCAAACCAAGAAAGAAATTTAATTCTCCCATCATGCTCATTTCAAATTCAGTGCTCATAAGGTTAGCAAATTCTTTACATAGCAATTCATTTGTGGCACCAAAAATAATATCATCAACATATATTTGAACAACTAATATATTGGAACCTTTATTCTTAAAGAATAAGGTTTTATCAATTTTACCTCTAATAAAGTCATTTTGAATCAAAAATTTTGATAGTCTTTCATACCATTGCCTAGGAGCTTGTTTCAACCCATAAAGAGCTTTATCAAGCTTATAGACATGATCAAGACACGAGGTATTCTCAAAGCCAGGTGGTTGTTCAACAAAAACTTCTTCATCAAGAAAACCATTCAAGAAAGCACATTTCACATCCATTTGATATAATTTAAAGTTCATAAATGCAGCAAAAGAAATTAAAATTCTAATAGCTTCTAACCTTGCTACTGGAGCAAATGTCTCAGTATAATCAATACCTTCTTGTTGATTGTACCCTTTGACCACGAGCCTTGCTTTGTTTCTTACAATTATTCCATGCTCATCTAGTTTGTTCCGAAATACCCATTTCAAACCAATTACCTTTTTGTGTTTCGGTTTGGGTTCTAAATGCCATACTTTGTTCCTTTCAAATTCATTCAATTCATCTTGCATGGCTACAACCCATTCGGAATCCTTTAGAGCTTCTTCGTGATTTTTGGGTTCAAGTGATGATAGGAACGCAAAATGTGCACAAAAATTTCTCATTTGAGATCGAGTTTGTGTTCCTTTATTCAAATCACTTACAATCAAATCAAGAGGATGGTATTTTTGATATCTCCAAGGTTTTGGCATAAAATCTCTTGTGGGAACAGTAGCATGTTCTGGTTCATCAGCTTGATTAACATTCTGTTCAGCTACTGGATCGTTTTGCTCTTCTGTGGGAACAGCTGGATTGGGAACAGTCTGCTGTTCCTGATGTTCTGGCAGTTCCTGAACTCGATCAGTACTTTCTGCTTCTGCTGGAACCGGCTGTTCACCAGCTGTTTCTTGATCATGCACTTTCAATTCTTCATCATCTTCTTCTAAATTTGCAAGACCTATCTTAAAATTATTTGTATCCTGTTCACTTGACAAAAAGTTAGTTTCATCGAAAATTATGTGAACGGATTCTTCCACACTCATTGTTCTTTTGTTATAGACTCTATATGCCTTACTTTGAGATGAGTAGCCAAGAAATACTGCTTCATCACTTCTTTCATCAAATTTACCTATATTCCGTTTTCCATTAACATGTACAAAACATTTGCATCCAAACACACGAAAATAGGCAATATTTGGTTTAACACCTTTAAACAATTCATAGGGTGTCTTAGAAGTGATTGGTCTTATCAATACTCTATTTAAAATATAACATGCAGTATTAACAGCCTCGGCCCAAAAATTTCTAGGTAAACCACTAGCAATTAACATAGTTCTAGCCATTTCTTCTAAAGTTCTATTTTTCCTTTCTACAACACCATTTTGTTGTGGTGTTCTAGGGGCGGAAAAATTGTGGCTTATTCCATGTTCATTGCAATAACTCATAAAACTTGAATTTTCAAATTCTTTACCATGATCTGACCTTATGTGAACAATTTGATTATTGGTAGATTTTTGTATTTTGTTAGCGAAATAGACAAACTCATTAAAGGCTTCATCTTTACTAACTAGAAATAAAGTCCATGTAAATCTACTATAATCATCAACAATAACAAACACATATCTCTTGCCACTACGGCTTTGTATTCTCATAGGTCCACACAAATCCATATGTAATAATTCAAGCGTTTTTGAGGTGGTCACAACATTCTTTGGTTTAAAAGATGACCTAACTTGTTTTCCTTTGGCACAAGGATCACATATTTCATCCTTAAGGAATTTTATAGATGGTAGTCCTCTAACTAGGTCTTTAGATCTTAATGTATTAATCAATGAATAACTAGCATGACCTAGACGCTTATGCCAAAGAAGTGGGTCGTCTTCTATAACACTTAGACACGTTAGACTGTTTCTGGGAACAGTGTCCAGGTTCACTACATAAGTGTTCCCTTTTCTGTTTCCCTCAAGAATGATGTCTCCAGTGTCATTCCTAGAAATAATGCACTTTTCAGAAGTAAAGTTTACAGAGTTACCCTTATCACAAAATTGAGAAATGCTAAGTAAGTTGTGTTTCAAATTCTCGACTAAAAATACATTATCAATGGCGTGGGAACATGACCTTCCAACCTTTCCTTTGGCGATTATCTCACCCTTCATATTGTCACCGAAGGTTACTGTTCCCCCATCATAGGCTTCAAGTGAGAGAAATTTAGATTTGTCACCCGTCATATGCTTGGAACACCCACTGTCGAGATACCATGAGCTGTTCCCCCTCACTTGGACCTGTAAGATAATTAATTGTTAATTATAGGAACCCAGACTTTCTTGGGTTCCTTGTCGATCTTACATGAATCATATTTATCAATTTGAATGTTATAGACATAGTTTCTGTTAGAGACAGTATACTGTTCCTTTTTGGTGCACTGTTCCTTCAGATGGCCAGCTTTACCACAGAAGGTACAGTACCTGTCTCTAGGAAGATTAACGTAAGCTTTCTTACTTTTGTTATTCTTAAAATATTTTAGGCCTTGTGATTTCTTACTTTTAGCATCTAGAATCCATTTGGGAGTCATTTTGATTTTCCCTTTTTCTCTTGAATTTAATTCAAGATTATTATTGTTGTTACGGTTGGATTCCGGATTCAACTCTAAATGTTGAAAATCATTGCACAAATCCTTAGTAGATGCATTTATCAATTCTTTATTTAAGCCTAACAATTTATATTGTGATAGCTCAATATTAAGAATAAAATTTTCCTTCTTAAGTCTCTCCATATTTTCCTTTAGGATTATATTTTGGTCCAACAAACCGAAAAATCTGTTTTGGACATCATGTCTAAAGGTGTTTATGTATGAGACATGGTCTTTGCTTACTTTAAGTTCCTGTTCTAACTTGAGACACTTATCATTGCAATTTTCAAGTTTAACTTGTGCCTCTTTTAACAACTCTTTTAATTCATTTTTACTTAGATTAAATGAATGGTCAGAAAATGAATTAGAAATATTTACCTGCTTCTCCTTGCCTTTATGCGTAGCCATGAGACATAGGTTAGCTGTCTCCTCTTCTTCGGGAACAATAGTTTCATTCTCACTTTCAGTTTCTCCCCATGCAGCAATCATGGCCCTACGAAAGTCCGTCTTGTTAAAATTCTCTTTGTTCAACGGTCTTCTTGAATCTCTTGTCTTTCCCTTGCCCTTTTCATTCTTCCATGTTGGGCAATCCTTGATGAAGTGTTCGGTACTTCCACATTTGTGGCATTCAAGATTTTTTGTTCTTCTTTCTCTGTTGTTTCTTTGATTTGCATACCTGCTGTTCCTGAAGAACTTCTTGAATTTTCGTACCAATAAAGCAGCCTCTTCCTCATCACATTCTGATTCGTCCTGTTCCCCCGCTGCCAGAGCCAGTCCCTTGTTCCTGGAACTGTCTGCTGTTCCCAAATGCAATTCATGCGTCATTAGGGAACCAGCCAGCTCCTCTAGATTGAACTTAGTAAAATCTTTGGACTCTTGTATAGCAGTAACCTTGGCCCTCCAGCGCTCATCTTGAGGAAGGCTCCTTAGGATCTTCCTTACTTGTTCATCAGTGGGAATTATTCTTCCAAGAGAGACAAGCTCGTTTGTTATGTTGGTGAACCTAGTGAACATCTCTTGGATACTTTCTCTTGGCTCCATAACAAATCTCTCGTATTTAGACATTAACAAATCAATTTTGGACCGTTTTACTTCACTTGTTCCCTCATGGGTAACAGCAAGCAGGTCCCAAATTTGCTTAGCGGATTTGCACCCCATAATTCTATTATGCTCGTTTGGTCCAAGACCACAATGAAGTAATTTTATAGCAAGAGCATTTAATTCCATTTTCTGAAAATCTTCTTTTTCATATTCGGTTATAGGTTTGGGAACAATTTCATTGTTGGAGTTAGTAGTGGTTACCTCAAAATCTCCGATTTCTATGACTCTCCAAACTTGATAATTTTCCGCTTTAATGAAGATCTCCATCCTATTTTTCCAATATGTATAGAATTTTCCATCGAACATTGGCGGTCTTTGAGTCGAATACCCTTCTTCCATTCGCTCGTTCATAATTGACATTTTTCGGGAACACCAGAATCTGCCCTCAGGGTTTCCTGATCTTCTGGGAACAGGGCTCTGATACCAATTGTTGATTCAATTAGGAACGGGAACAGCAACAAGAGGGGGGATGAATTGTTGTTGTTGCAAGTTTAAGCGATTATGCCCTGTTTTTGCGGAATTATTCAAAATAAATAAAGCTTAAACTAAGAGCAAAATAATAAGAGAGACACACGATTTTACGTGGAAACCTTTTGGGCCTAAACAAAAGGAAAAAACCACGACCACTTGGGATTTCTAACAACTTCACTATGTTTAAGGCAATTAGTTACAATTACAATAAACACCTTACTTCACTCGAAGCGTAACACCTAGGCCGACTCCTCTTCTCTCTAATTGCTTTACTCCAAGCAACAAACTTAGCTTCTCTTCAAGCTAATCCTCTCTAGCTTCACTCAAAGCTATCTAATTTCCCCCTTAGACTCACCCGAGTCTAATTACATAAACTCTCAAAAACCCTTACAAAAAGGATAGAAATTCTCTAAAATAAATCAAAGAGTTGCATCAAGAAAATATTATAAATTGATTGGCAATTTTAAGAACAAAATATTTCTTGTAAAATCCAACAAAAACGTATGAAAAATACTTAAGCACAAAACGTTGGATTACTTCTCTTTTTAAAAACCGGAATTATCTTGCAATTTATAGAAAATAATATTCCTAAGAAAGTGGAATAATCCAATCCATCATCCCACTATCAAGAGATCATGGGAGTAATGTGGATTAAGCAAACACACGGTTATTTCCATAAGATTTGATTAAGTCAAATCACACGTGTACATAAACAATAACCGCCGTTCCCTTAATAACCGCTGTTCCCTAAAGTAGCAGTTTCTTCAGTAGTAATTCCTGTTCCCCAAATTAATGGCTGGAACTTCATGCTATACTTAGAAAACGGTTAATCTTAGTGGGAATGATTGTTTGCTATTTTTTAGGAATAAAGACCGGCTGAAAAGATTTGCTAAGACCAATTCAAAGTTAGTTAATTCTATTTTTAACAAATCCAAGATTTATTAAAAATAGATCCTAAAATAAAGGATCTTAACGAATTAAAACGTGAATCCATTTTATTCAATAAAAACGATTTGCCAATTAATCTTTAACAAATTATTACTGCAACAATTTAATTTAAAATACATTAACTAAAAATAATAATTAAAATATGATAATCAGAATTTTCAGTCAATGTAGTCAACCTTCAGCTCAGGAACAGTGTGCTGTCTCCAGACTTCAGTTTAGCTAGAACATCCAACTTGGGAACAGTAGACCTGCTGTCTCCATTTTACATCCCAAGCGATATACTTCTCCTAACATCAATTGAAACCTTTTGACATGTACGTTTCCATAAGCTAAGGCATAGGTACTATCAACGATCATAATCATAATCGGATATCAACCTGCACAATCTCTAAAAACATGTTCGCTTAAATAAAGTGTAGTCATCATCAAAACTCAAGAGGTCCAACACTAGTTCATTATGCATCAATTCATTCTTCATTGATCATTGATCCTTGTTCATTCTTCATCGTTCATTCTTCAATGATCATTGATCCTTGTACATTCTTCATCGTTTATTCTTCAATGATCATTGATCCTTGTTCATTCTTCATCGTTCATTCTTCAATGATCATTGATGCTTGTTCATTATTCATCGAGCATTGTTCAACGATCATTGATCCTTTTTCATTATGCATCAATTCATTCTTCATTGATCAATGATCCATGTTCATTCTTCATCGTTCATTCTTCAATGATCATTGATCCTTGTTGATTATTCATCGATCATTGTTCAACCATCATTGATCCTTGTTCATTATACATCAATTCATTCTTCATTGATCATTGATCCTTGTTTATTCTTCATCGTTCATTCTTCAATGATCATTTATCCTTGTACATTTTTCATCGTTTATTCTTCAATGATCATTGCTTCTTGTTCATTATTCATCGTTCATTCTTCATTGATCATTGATCCTTGTTCATTCTTCATAGTTCATTATTCATTGATCATTAATCCTTGTTCATTCTTCATCGTTCATTCTTCAATGATCATTGATCCTTGTTCATTCATCGATCATTGTTCAATGATCATTGATCCTTGTTCATTATTCATCTTTCATTCATAATTGATCAAATATCCTTGTTCATTCTTTATCGTTCATTCTTCAATGATCATTGATCCTTGTACATTCTTAATCGTTAATTCTTCAATGATCATTGATCCTGGTTCTTTATTCATCGTTCATTCTTAATTAATCATTGATCCTTGTTCATCCTTTATCGTTCTTCTTCAATGATCATTGATCCTTGTTGATTATTCATCGATCATTGTTCAACGATCATTGATCGTTGTTCATTATGCATCAATTTATTCTTCATTGATTATTGATCCTTGTTCATTCTTCATCGTTCATTCTTCAATGATCATTGATCCTTGTACATTCTTCATCGTTCGTTCTTCAATGATCATTGATCCTTGTTCATTATTCATCGTTCATTTTTCATTGATATTGATCCTTGTTCATTCTTCATCGTTCATTCTTCAATGATCATTGATCCTTGTTGATTATTCATCGATCATTGTTCATAGATCATTGATCCTTGTTCATTATTCATCGTTCATTCTTCATTGATCATTGATCCTTGTTCATTATTCATCGTTCATTCTTCAATGATCATCGATCCTTGTTGATTATTCATCGATCAAAGTTCGAAGATAATTGATCCTTGTTCATTCTTCATCGTTATATACCAAATAGTGTTGCGTGTAAGTGCCGAAAAAGTATTAAAAAACTCACAAACGTAACTTTGAACGTAATATCAAGCATATGAATATTGTTTTCAATTCTAACCATTTCAACACTATAATATATACAAGATGGTGTAGTGTGCCAAGTTTCATGCTAAACAATCCAAGTTCGAACCACTTTAAGCGAGCAAGTACTAAAAATCTTTAATAACCTTGAAAATGCAACTTCGCACTTAATTTCAAGCGTATGAATATTGCTCTCAATTCTAACCATTTCAACACAATAATATATACCAAATAGTTTTGTGTGCCACGGTTCATGCGAAACAAACCAAGTTTGAACGACTTTAATCGACTAAGTTACAAAGGAGCATAAAAAACCATAAAAACGCAACTTTGAAGGTAATATCATGCATATGACTATTGTTTTCAATTCTAACCATTGCAACACAATAATATATACCAAGTAGTGTTGTGTGCTAATTTTTATGCTCAACAAACCAAGTTTGAATGACTTTAAGCAATTAAGTGCCGAAAATGCTTTAATAACCTTAAAAGTTCAACTTTCAACGTAATATCAAACATATGACTATTGTTTTCAAATCTAACCATCTCAGCACAATAATATATACTAAATACTATTATGTGTTGAATTTCAGGCCAAATAAACCAAGCTTTAACGTCTTGAATTAAGTTAGTGCCAAAATGCATTAAAAAGTTTAAAAATGAAACTTTGATCGTAATATCAAGCATATCTCTATTGTTTTCTATTCTAACCATTTCAACACAAAAGTATATACCAAATACTGTTGTGTGCCAAATTTCATGCCAAATAAAGGAAGTTTAAACGATTTTAAGCGGTAAGTGCCAAAAAAGCATTAAAAACCTTAAAAACGTAACTTTGAACGTAATATTAGCAAATGACTATTGTTATCAATGCTAAGCATTTCAACACAATAATATATACCAAATAGTTTTGTGGGCCAAGTTTTATGCTTAACAAACCATGTTTGAACGACTTTAAGTGAGTAAGTGCTGAAAAAGCTTTAATAACCATGAATACGCAACTTTGACCATAATATCAACATTTGACTATTGTTTTCAAATCTAACCATTTCAACACAATAACATATACCAAATCCTATTGTGTGCCGAGTTTTATACCAAATAAAAAAAGTTATAACGTCTTTAAGCAACTTAGTGCCATAAAAGTTTTAAGAACATTAAAAACACAACTTCCAACGTAATATCAAGCCTATGACTCTTGATTTAAATTGTAACCATTGGAACACAATAATACATACCAAATAGTGTTGTGTGCGAAGTTTCATGCCAAAAAAACCAAGTTTCAACGCCTTTAAGCGACTAAGTGCCGAAAAAGCATTAAGAACTTTACAAACATAACTTTGAACGTAATATAAAGCATATGACTATTATTTTCAATTCTAACCATTTCAACACAAAAATATATACCACATAGTGTTTTGTGCCAAATTTCATGCCAAATAAAGGAAGTTTAAACGATTTTAAGCGGTAAGTGGCAAAAAAGCATTAAAAACCTTAATAACATAACATTGAACGTAATATATAGCAAATGACTATAGTTTTAAGAACATTAAAAACACAACTTCCAACGTAATATCAAGCTTATGACTCTTGTTTTAAATTGTAACCATTGGAACAAAATAATATATACCAAATAGTGTTGTGTGAAAAGTTTCATGCCAAACAAACCAAGTTTCAACGGCTTTAAGCGAGCAAGTGTCGAAAAAGCATTAAAAACCTTACAAATGTAACTTTGAACGTAATATCAAGCATAGAATATTGTTTTCAATTCTAATCATTTCAACACAATAATATATACAAAATTGTGTTGTGTGCCAAGTTTCAAGTTAAACAAACCAAGTTCGAACCACTTTAAGCGAGCAAGCGCCAAAAATCTTTAATAACCTTGAAAACGCAACTTCACACTTAATTTCAAGCGTATGACTATTGCTTTCAGTTCTAACCATTTCAACACAATAATATATACCAAATAATGTTGTGTGCCTCGGTTCATGCGAAACAAACCAAGTTTGAACGACTTTAAGCGAGTAAGTGCCGATAAAGCTTTAATAAGCTTAAAAATTAAACTTGCAACATAATATCAAGCATATGACAATTGTTTTCAAATCTAACCATTTCAGCACACTAATATATACTAAATACTATTATGTGTCGAGTTTCAGGCATAAACAAAGTTTTAACGTCTTGAATAAAGTTAGTGCCAAAAAAGCATTAAAAAGTTTTAAAACGAAATTTTGATCGTAATATCAAGTATATCTCTATTGTTTTCAATTCTAACCATTTCAACACAAAAATATATGCCAAATAGTGTTTTGTGCCAAATTTCATGCCAAGTAAAGGAAGTTTAAACGATTTTAAGGGGTAAGTGCCAAAAAAGCATGAAAAACCTTAATAACATAACATTGAATTGTAATATATAGCAAATGACTATAGTTTTAAATGCTAACCATGTCAACACAATAATATATACCAAATAGTCTTGTGTGCCAAGTTTTATGCTTAACAAACCAAGTTTGAACGACTTTAAGAGAGTAAGTGCTGAAAAAGCTTTAATAACCATGAATACGCAGTTTTGAACGCCATATCAACATTTTACTATTGTTTTCAAATCTAACAATTTCAACACAATAATATAAACTAAATACTATTGTGTGCCGAGTTTTATACCAAATAAAAAAAGTTTTAAAGTCTTGAAGCAAGTTAGTGCCGAAAATGTTTTAAGAACATTAAAAACACAACTTCCAACGTAATATCAAGCCTATGACTCTTGATTTAAATTGTAACCATTGGAACACAATAATATATACCAAATAGTGTTCTGTGCGAAGTTTCATGCCAAACAAACCAAGTTTCAACGGCTTTAAGCGACTAAGTGCCGAAAAAGCATTAAGAACCTTACAAACGTAACTTTGAACGTAATATAAAGCATATGACTATTATTTTTAATTCTAACCATTTCAATACAATAATATATGCAAAATTGTATTGTGTGCAAAGTTTCATGCTAAACAAACAAAATTCGAACCACTTTAAGCGAGCAAGTGCGAAAAATCTTTAATAACCTTGAAAACGCAAGTTCGCACTTAATTTCAAGCGTATGACTATTGCTTTCAATTCTAACCATTTCAACACAGTAATATATACTAATTAGTGTTGTGTGCCACGGTTCATGCGAAACAAACCAAGTTTGAACGACATGAAGCGACTAAGTTCCAAAAGACCATTAAAAACCGTAAAAACGTAACTTTGAATGTAATATCGAGCATATGACTATTGTTTTCAATTCTATCCATTTCAACACAATAATATATTAAAACTTGTGTTGTGTGCCAAGTTTAATGCTAAACAAAGAAAGTTTGAACGACTATGGGCGAGCAAGTGCCAAATCACATTAATAACCTTTAAAATGCAACTGCGCACTTAATTTCAAGCGTATAACTATTGTTTTCAACTCTAACTATTTCAACACAATAATACAACCTAAACAGTGTTGTGTGCCACGGTTCATGCGAAACAAAAAAATTTTGTACGACTTTAAGCGACTAATTTCCAAAGGAGCATTAAAAACCTTAAAATCGCAAGTTTGAGCGTAATATCAAGCATATAACTATTGTTTTCAATTCTAGCCATTGCAACACAATAATATATACCAAGTAGTGTTGTGCGCCAATTTTTATGCTCAACAAACACAGTTTGAATGACTTTAAGCGAGTAAGTGCCGAAAAAGCATTAATAACCTTAAAAACGCAACTTTCAGCGTAATATCAAGCATATAACCATTGTTTTCAAATCTAACCATCTCAGCACAATAAATATACTAAATACTATTGTGTGCCGAGTTTCAGGCCAAATAAACCAAGTTTTAACGTCTTGAATAAAGTTAGTTCCAAAAGCATTTAAATACTTAAAAACACAACTTTGATCGTAATATCAAGCATATCTCGATTGTTTTCAATTCTAAACATTTCAACATAAAAATGCATACCAAATAGTGTCGTGTGCCAAATTTCATGCCAAACAAAGTATGTTTAAACGGTTTTAAGCGAGTGAGTGCCAAAAAAGCATTAAAAACCATAAAAACGCAACTTTGAAAATAATATATACCAAATGACTATAATTTTGAATGCTAACCATGTCAACACAATAATATATACCAAATAGTGTTGTGTGCCAAGTTTTATGCTTAATAAACCAAGTTTGAACGACTTTAAGAGAGTAAGTGCTGAAAAAGCTTTAATAACCATGAATACGCAACTTTGAACGCCATATCAACATTTTACTATTGTTTTCAAATCTAACAATTTCAACACAATAATATATACTAAATACTATTGTGTGCCGACTTTTATACCAAATAAACAAAGTTTTAAAGTCTTGAAGCAAGTTAGTGCCAAAAATGTTTTAAGAACATGAAAAACATAACTTCCAACGTAATATCAAGCCTATGACTCTTGATTTAAATTGTAACCATTGGAACACAATAATATATACCAAATATTGTTGTGTGTGAAGTTTCATGCCAAACAAACCAAATTTCAACGGCTTTAAGCGACTAAGTGCCGAAACTGCATTAAGAACCTTACAAACGTAACTTTGAACGTAATATAAAGCATATGACTATTATTTTCAATTCTAACCATTTCAACACAAAAATATATACCAAATAGTGTTTTGTGCCAAATTTCATGCCAAATAAAGGAAGTTTAAACGATTTTAAGCGGTAAGTGGCAAAAAAGCATTAAAAACCTTTATAACATAACATTGAACGTAATATATAGCAAATGACTATAGTTTTAAATGCTAACCATGTCAACAGAATAATATATACCAAATAGTATTGTGTGCCAAGTTTTATGCTTAACAAACCAAGTTTGAACGACTTTAAGCGAGTAAGTGCTGAAAAAGCTTTAATAACCATGAATACGCAACTTTGAACGCCATATCAACATTTTACTATTGTTTTAAAATCTAACAATTTCAACACAATAATATATACTAAATACTATTGTGTGCCGATTTTTATAGTAATTAAACAAAGTTTTAACGTCTTGAAGCAACTTAGTGCCAAAAATGTTTTAAGAACATTAAAAACACAACTTCCAACGTAATATCAAGCCTATGACTCTTGATTTAAATTGTAACCGTTGGAACAGAATAATATATACCAAATAGTGTTGGGTGCTACGTTTCATGCCAAACAAACCAAGTTTCAACGACTTTAAGCGACTAAGTGCCGAAGAAGCATTAAGAACCTTACAAACGTAACTTTGAACGTAATATAAAGCATATGACTATTATATTCAATTCTAACCATTTCAAAACAATAATATATGCAAAATTGTATTGTGTGCAAAGTTTCATGCTAAATAAACAAAATTCGAACCACTTTAAGCGAGCAAGTGCGAAAAATCTTTAATAACCTTGAAAACGCAAGTTCGCACTTAATTTCAAGCGTATGACTATTGCTTTCAATTCTAACCATTTCAACACAATAATATATACTAATTAGTGTTGTGTGCCACGGTTCATGCGAAACAAACCAAGTTTGAACGACATGAAGCGACTAAGTTCCAAAAGACCATTAAAAACCGTAAATACGCAACTTTGAATGTAATATCAAGCATATGACTATTGTTTTCAATTCTATCCATTTCAACACAATAATATATTAAAACTTGTGTTGTGTGCCAAGTTTAATGCTAAACAAAGAAAGTTTGAACGACTATGGGCGAGCAAGTGCCAAATCTCATTAATAACCTTTAAAATGCAACTTCGCACTTAATTTCAAGCGTATAACTATTGTTTTCAACTCTAACAATTTCAACACAATAATACAACCTAAACAGTGTTGTGTGCCACGGTTCATGCGAAACAAAAAAATTTTGAACGACTTTAAGCGACTAAGTTCCAAAGGAGAATTAAAAACCATAAAATCGCTAGTTTGAGCGTAATATCAAGCATATAACTATTGTTTTCAATTCTAGCTATTGCAACACAATAATATATACCAAGTAGTGTTGTGCGCCAATTTTTATGCTCAACAAACACAGTTTGAATGACTTTAAGCGAGTAAGTGCCGAAAAAGCATTAATAACCTTAAAAACGCAACTTTCAACGTAATATCAAGCATATAACTATTGTTTACAAATCTAACCATCTCAGCACAATAAATATACTAAATACTATTGTGTGCCGAGTTTCAGGCCAAATAAACCAAGTTTTAACGTCTTTAATAAAGTTAGTTCCAAAAGCATTTAAATACTTAAAAACACAACTTTGATCGTAATATCAAGCATATCTCGATTGTTTTCAATTCTAAACATTTCAACACAAAAATGTATACCAAATAGTGTCGTGTGCCAAATTTCATGCCAAACAAAGTATGTTTAAACGGTTCTAAGCGAGTGAGTGCCAAAAAAGCATTAAAAACTATAAAAACGCAACTTTGAACATAATATATACCAAATGACTATAATTTTCAATGCTAACCATGTCAACACAATAATATATACCAAATAGTGTTGTGTGCCAAGTTTTATGCTTAACAAACCAAGTTTGAACGACTTTAAGAGAGTAAGTGCTGAAAAAGCTTTAACAACCATGAATACGCAACTTTGAACGCCATATCAACATTTTACTATTGTTTTCAAATCTAACAATTTCAACACAATAATATATACTAAATAGTATTGTGTGCCGACTTTTATACCAAATAAACAAAGTTTTAAAGTCTTGAAGCAAGTTAGTGCCAAAAATGTTTTAAGAACATTAAAAACACAACTTCCAACGTAATATCATGCCTATGACTCTTGATTTAAATTGTAACCATTGTAACACAATAATATATACCAAATAGTGTTGTGTGCGAAGTTTCATGCGATACAAACCAAGTTTCAACGGCTTTAAGCGACTAAGTGCCGAAAAAGCATTAAGAACCTTACAAACGTAACTTTGAACGTAATATAAAGCATATGACTATTATTTTCAATTCTAACCATTTCAACACAAAAATATATACCAAATAGTGTTTAGTGCTAAATTTCATGCCAAATAAAGGAAGTTTAAACGATGTTAAGCGGTAAATGGCAAAAAAGCATTAAAAACCTTAATAACATAACATTGAACGTAATATATAGCAAATCACTATAGTTTCAAATGCTAACCATGTCAACAGAATAATATATACCAAATAGTATTGTGTGCCAAGTTTTATGCTTAATAAACCAAGTTTGAACGACTTTAAGAGAGTAAGTGCTGAAAAAGCTTTAATAACCATGAATACGCAACTTTGAACGCCATATCAACATTTTACTATTGTTTTCAAATCTAACAATTTCAACACAATAATATATACTAAATACTATTGTGTGCCGACTTTTATACCAAATAAACAAAGTTTTAAAGTCTTGAAGCAAGTTAGTGCCAAAAATGTTTTAAGAACATGAAAAACATAACTTCCAACGTAATATCAAGCCTATGACTCTTGATTTAAATTGTAACCATTGGAACACAATAATATATACCAAATATTGTTGTGTGTGAAGTTTCATGCCAAACAAACCAAATTTCAACGGCTTTAAGCGACTAAGTGCCGAAACTGCATTAAGAACCTTACAAACGTAACTTTGAACGTAATATAAAGCATATGACTATTATTTTCAATTCTAACCATTTCAACACAAAAATATATACCAAATAGTGTTTTGTGCCAAATTTCATGCCAAATAAAGGAAGTTTAAACGATTTTAAGCGGTAAGTGGCAAAAAAGCATTAAAAACCTTTATAACATAACATTGAACGTAATATATAGCAAATGACTATAGTTTTAAATGCTAACCATGTCAACAGAATAATATATACCAAATAGTATTGTGTGCCAAGTTTTATGCTTAACAAACCAAGTTTGAACGACTTTAAGCGAGTAAGTGCTGAAAAAGCTTTAATAACCATGAATACGCAACTTTGAACGCCATATCAACATTTTACTATTGTTTTAAAATCTAACAATTTCAACACAATAATATATACTAAATACTATTGTGTGCCGATTTTTATAGTAATTAAACAAAGTTTTAACGTCTTGAAGCAACTTAGTGCCAAAAATGTTTTAAGAACATTAAAAACACAACTTCCAACGTAATATCAAGCCTATGACTCTTGATTTAAATTGTAACCGTTGGAACAGAATAATATATACCAAATAGTGTTGGGTGCTACGTTTCATGCCAAACAAACCAAGTTTCAACGACTTTAAGCGACTAAGTGCCGAAGAAGCATTAAGAACCTTACAAACGTAACTTTGAACGTAATATAAAGCATATGACTATTATATTCAATTCTAACCATTTCAAAACAATAATATATGCAAAATTGTATTGTGTGCAAAGTTTCATGCTAAATAAACAAAATTCGAACCACTTTAAGCGAGCAAGTGCGAAAAATCTTTAATAACCTTGAAAACGCAAGTTCGCACTTAATTTCAAGCGTATGACTATTGCTTTCAATTCTAACCATTTCAACACAATAATATATACTAATTAGTGTTGTGTGCCACGGTTCATGCGAAACAAACCAAGTTTGAACGACATGAAGCGACTAAGTTCCAAAAGACCATTAAAAACCGTAAATACGCAACTTTGAATGTAATATCAAGCATATGACTATTGTTTTCAATTCTATCCATTTCAACACAATAATATATTAAAACTTGTGTTGTGTGCCAAGTTTAATGCTAAACAAAGAAAGTTTGAACGACTATGGGCGAGCAAGTGCCAAATCTCATTAATAACCTTTAAAATGCAACTTCGCACTTAATTTCAAGCGTATAACTATTGTTTTCAACTCTAACAATTTCAACACAATAATACAACCTAAACAGTGTTGTGTGCCACGGTTCATGCGAAACAAAAAAATTTTGAACGACTTTAAGCGACTAAGTTCCAAAGGAGAATTAAAAACCATAAAATCGCTAGTTTGAGCGTAATATCAAGCATATAACTATTGTTTTCAATTCTAGCTATTGCAACACAATAATATATACCAAGTAGTGTTGTGCGCCAATTTTTATGCTCAACAAACACAGTTTGAATGACTTTAAGCGAGTAAGTGCCGAAAAAGCATTAATAACCTTAAAAACGCAACTTTCAACGTAATATCAAGCATATAACTATTGTTTACAAATCTAACCATCTCAGCACAATAAATATACTAAATACTATTGTGTGCCGAGTTTCAGGCCAAATAAACCAAGTTTTAACGTCTTTAATAAAGTTAGTTCCAAAAGCATTTAAATACTTAAAAACACAACTTTGATCGTAATATCAAGCATATCTCGATTGTTTTCAATTCTAAACATTTCAACACAAAAATGTATACCAAATAGTGTCGTGTGCCAAATTTCATGCCAAACAAAGTATGTTTAAACGGTTCTAAGCGAGTGAGTGCCAAAAAAGCATTAAAAACTATAAAAACGCAACTTTGAACATAATATATACCAAATGACTATAATTTTCAATGCTAACCATGTCAACACAATAATATATACCAAATAGTGTTGTGTGCCAAGTTTTATGCTTAACAAACCAAGTTTGAACGACTTTAAGAGAGTAAGTGCTGAAAAAGCTTTAACAACCATGAATACGCAACTTTGAACGCCATATCAACATTTTACTATTGTTTTCAAATCTAACAATTTCAACACAATAATATATACTAAATACTATTGTGTGCCGACTTTTATACCAAATAAACAAAGTTTTAAAGTCTTGAAGCAAGTTAGTGCCAAAAATGTTTTAAGAACATTAAAAACACAACTTCCAACGTAATATCATGCCTATGAATCTTGATTTAAATTGTAACCATTGTAACACAATAATATATACCAAATAGTGTTGTGTGCGAAGTTTCATGCCATACAAACCAAGTTTCAACGGCTTTAAGCGACTAAGTGCCGAAAAAGCATTAAGAACCTTACAAACGTAACTTTGAACGTAATATAAAGCATATGACTATTATTTTCAATTCTAACCATTTCAACACAAAAATATATACCAAATAGTGTTTAGTGCTAAATTTCATGCCAAATAAAGGAAGTTTAAACGATGTTAAGCGGTAAATGGCAAAAAAGCATTAAAAACCTTAATAACATAACATTGAACGTAATATATAGCAAATGACTATAGTTTCAAATGCTAACCATGTCAACAGAATAATATATACCAAATAGTATTGTGTGCCAAGTTTTATGCTTAACAAAGCAAGTTTGAACGACTTTAAGCGAGTAAGTGCTGAAAAAGCTTTAATAACTATGAATACGCAACTTTGAACGCCATATCAACATTTTACTATTGTTTTAAAATCTAACAATTTCAACACAATAATATATACTAAATACTATTGTGTGCCGAATTTTATACCAAATAAATAAAGTTTTAACGTCTTGAAGCAAGTTAGTGCCAAAAATGTTTTAAGAACATTAAAAACACAACTTCCAACGTAATATCAAGCCTATGACTCTTGATTTAAATTGTAACCATTGGAACAGAATAATATATACCAAATAGTGTTGTGTGCTACGTTTCATGCCAAACAAACCAAGTTTCAACGGCTTTAAGCGACTAAGTGCCGAAAAAGCATTAAGAACCTTACAAACGTAACTTTGAACGTAATATAAAGCATATGACTATTATTTTCAATTCTAACCATTTCAACACAAAAATATATACCAAATAGTGTTTAGTGCTAAATTTCATGCCAAATAAAGGAAGTTTAAACGATGTTAAGCGGTAAGTGGCAAAAAAGCATTAAAAACCTTAATAACATAACATTGAACGTAATATATAGCAAATGACTATAGTTTCAAATGCTAACCATGTCAACAGAATAATATATACCAAATAGTATTGTGTGCCAAGTTTTATGCTTAACAAAGCATGTTTGAACGACTTTAAGCGAGTAAGTGCTGAAAAAGCTTTAATAACTATGAATACGCAACTTTGAACGCCATATCAACATTTTACTATTGTTTTAAAATCTAACAATTTCAACACAATAATATATACTAAATACTATTGTGTGCCGAGTTTTATACCAAATGAACAAAGTTTTAACGTCTTGAAGCAAGTTAGTGCCAAAAATGTTTTAAGAACATTAAAAACACAACTTCCAACGTAATATCAAGCCTATGACTCTTGATTTAAATTGTAACCATTGGAACAGAATAATATATACCAAATAGTCTTGTGTGCTACGTTTCATGCCAAACAAACCAAGTTTAAACGGCTTTAAGCGACTAAGTGTCGAAAAAGCATATGACTATTATTTTCAATTCTAACCATTTCAATACAATAATATATGCAAAATTGTATTGTGTGCAAAGTTTCATGTTGAACAAACAAAGTTCGAACCACTTTAAGCGAGCAAGTGCCAAAAATCTTTAATAACCTTGAAAACGCAAGTTCGCACTTAATTTCAAGCATATGACTATTGCTTTCAATTCTAACCATTTCAACACAATAATATATACTAATTAGTGTTGTGTGCCACGGTTCATGCGAAACAAACCAAGTTTGAACGACATGAAGCGACTAAGTTCCAAAAGACCATTAAAAACCGTAAAAACGCAACTTTGAACGTAATATCAAGCATATGACTATTGTTTTCAATTCTATCCATTTCAACACAATAATATATAAAAACTTGTGTTGTGTGCCAAGTTTAATGCTAAACAAAGAAAGTTTGAACGACTATGGGCGAGCATGTGCCAAATCTCATTAATAACCTTTAAAATGCAACTTCGCACTTAATTTCAAGCGCATAACTATTGTTTTCAACTCTAACAATTTCAACACAATAATACAACCTAAACAGTGTTGTGTGCCACGGTTCATGCGAAACAAACAAATTTTGAACGAATTTAAGCGACTAAGTTCCAAAAGAGCATTAAAAACCATAAAAACGCAAGTTTGAGCGTAATATCAAGCATATGACTATTGTTTTCAATTCTAACCATTGCAACAGCCAAGTTTAATGCTAAACAAAGAAAGTTTGAACGACTATGGGCGAGCAAGTGCCAAATCTCATTAATAACCTTTAAAATGCAACTTCGCACTTAATTTCAAGCGCATAACTATTGTTTTCAACTCTAACAATTTCAACACAATAATACAACCTAAACAGTGTTGTGTGCCATGGTTCATGCGAAACAAACAAATTTTGAACGAATTTAAGCGACTAAGTTCCAAAAGAGCATTAAAAACCATAAAAACGCAAGTTTGAGCGTAATATCAAGCATATGACTATTGTTTTCAATTCTAACCATTGCAACACAATAATATATACCAAGTAGTGTTGTGGACCAATTTTTATGCTCAACAAATACAGTTTGAATGACTTTAAGCGAGTAAGTGCCGAAAAAGCTTTAATAACCTTAAAAACGCAACTTTCAACGTAATATCAAGCATATAACTATTGTTTTCAAATCTAACCATCTCAGCACAATAAATATACTAAATACTATTGTGTGCCGAGTTTTAGGCCAAATAAACCAAGTATTAACGTCTTGAATAAAGTTAGTTCCAAAAGCATTTAAATACTTAAAAACACAACTTTGATCGTAATATCAAGCATATCTCGATTGTTTTCCATTCTAACCATTTCAACACAAAAATGTATACCAAATAGTGTCGTGTGCCAAATTTCATGCCAAACAAAGTATGTTTAAATGGTTTTAAGCGAGTGAGTACCAAAAAAGCATTAAAAACCATAAAAACGCAACTTTGAAAATAATATATACCAAATGACTATAATTTTCAATGCTAACCATGTCAACACAATAATATATACCAAATAGTGTTGTGTGCCAAGTTTTATGCTTAATAAACCAAGTTTGAACGACTTTAAGAGAGTAAGTGCTGAAAAAGCTTTAATAACCATGAATACGCAACTTTGAACGCCATATCAACATTTTACTATTGTTTTCAAATCTAACAATTTCAACACAATAATATATACTAAATACTATTGTGTGCCGACTTTTATACCAAATAAACAAAGTTTTAAAGTCTTGAAGCAAGTTAGTGCCAAAAATGTTTTAAGAACATTAAAAACACAACTTCCAACGTAATATCAAGCCTATGACTCTTGATTTAAATTGTAACCATTGGAACACAATAATATATACCAAATAGTGTTGTGTGCGAAGTTTCATGCCAAACAAACCAAGTTTCAACGGCTTTAAGCGACTAAGTGCCGAAAAAGCATTAAGAACCTTACAAACGTAACTTTGAACGTAATATAAAGCATATGACTATTATTTTCAATTCTAACCATTTCAACACAAAAATATATACCAAATAGTGTTTTGTGCCAAATTTCATGCCAAATAAAGGAAGTTTAAACGATTTTAAGCGGTAAGTGGCAAAAAAGCATTAAAAACCTTAATAACATAACATTGAACGTAATATATAGCAAATGACTATAGTTTTAAATGCTAACCATGTCAACAGAATAATATATACCAAATAGTATTGTGTGCCAAGTTTTATGCTTAACAAACCAAGTTTGAACGACTTTAAGCGAGTAAGTGCTGAAAAAGCTTTAATAACTATGAATACGCAACTTTGAACGCCATATCAACATTTTACTATTGTTTTCAAATCTAACAATTTCAACACAATAATATATACTAAATACTATTGTGTGCCGAGTTTTATACCAAATAAACAAAGTTTTAACGTCATGAAGCAAGTTAGTGCCAAAAATGTTTTAAGAACATTAAAAACACAACTTCCAACGTAATATCAAGCCTATGACTCTTGATTTAAATTGTAACCATTGAAACACAATAATATATACCAAATAGTGTTGTGTGCGAAGTTTCATGCCAAACAAACCAAGTTTCAACGGCTTTAAGCGACTAAGTGCCGAAAAAGCATTAAGAACCTTACAAACGTAACTTTGAACGTAATATAAAGCATATGACTATTATTTTCAATTCTAACCATTTCAATACAATAATATATGCAAAATTGTATTGTGTGCAAAGTTTCATGCCAAATAAAGGAAGTTTAAACGATTTTAAGCGGTAAGTGGCAAAAAAGCATTAAAAACCTTAATAACATAACATTGAACGTAATATATAGCAAAAGACTATAGTTTTAAATGCTAACCATGTCAACAGAATAATATATACCAAATAGTATTGTGTGCCAAGTTTTATGCTTAACAAACCAAGTTTGAACGACTTTAAGCGAGTAAGTGCTGAAAAAGCTTTAATAACTATGAATACGCAACTTTGAACGCCATATCAACATTTTACTATTGTTTTCAAATCTAACAATTTCAACACAATAATATATACTAAATACTATTGTGTGCCGACTTTTATACCAAATAAACAAAGTTTTAACGTCATGAAGCAAGTTAGTGCCAAAAATGTTTTAAGAACATTAAAAACACAACTTCCAACGTAATATCAAGCCTATGACTCTTGATTTAAATTGTAACCATTGGAACACAATAATATATACCAAATAGTGTTGTGTGCGAAGTTTCATGCCAAACAAACCAAGTTTCAACGGCTTTAAGCGACTAAGTGCCGAAAAAGCATTAAGAACCTTACAAACGTAACTTTGAACGTAATATAAAGCATATGACTATTATTTTCAATTCTAACCATTTCAATACAATAATATATGCAAAATTGTATTGTGTGCAAAGTTTCATGCCAAATAAAGGAAGTTTAAATGATTTTAAGCGGTAAGTGGCAAAAAAGCATTAAAAACCTTAATAACATAACATTGAACGTAATATATAGCAAATGACTATAGTTTTAAATGCTAACCATGTCAACAGAATAATATATACCAAATAGTATTGTGTGCCAAGTTTTATGCTTAACAAACCAAGTTTGAACGACTTTAAGCGAGTAAGTGCTGAAAAAGCTTTAATAACTATGAATACGCAACTTTGAACGCCATATCAACATTTTACTATTGTTTTCAAATCTAACAATTTCAACACAATAATATATACTAAATACTATTGTGTGCCGAGTTTTATACCAAATAAACAAAGTTTTAACGTCATGAAGCAAGTTAGTGCCAAAAATGTTTTAAGAACATTAAAAACACAACTTCCAACGTAATATCAAGCCTATGACTCTTGATTTAAATTGTAACCATTGGAACAGAATAATATATACCAAATAGTGTTGTGTGCTACGTTTCATGCCAAACAAACCAAGTTTCAACGGCTTTAAGCGACTAAGTGCCGAAAAAGCATTAAGAACCTTACAAACGTAACTTTGAACGTAATATAAAGCATATGACTATTATTTTCAATTCTAACCATTTCAATACAATAATATATGCAAAATTGTATTGTGTGCAAAGTTTCATGCTAAACAAACAAAATTTGAACCACTTTAAGCGTGCAAGTGCCAAAAATCTTTAATAACCTTGAAAACGCAAGTTCGCACTTAATTTCAAGCGTATGACTATTGCTTTCAATTCTAACCATTTCAACACAATAATATATACTAATTAGTGTTGTGTGCCACGGTTCATGCGAAATAAACCAAGTTTGAACGACATTAAGCGACTAAGTTCCAAAAGACCATTAAAAACCGTAAAAACGCATCTTTGAACGTAATATCAAGCATATGACTATTGTTTTCAATTCTATCCATTTAAACACAATAATATATAAAAACTTGTGTTGTATGCCAAGTTTAATGCTAAACAAAGAAAGTTTGAACGACTATGGGCGAGCAAGTGCCAAATCTCATTAATAACCTTTAAAATGCAACTTCGCACTTAATTTCAAGCGCATAACTATTGTTTTCAACTCTAACAATTTCAACACAATAATACAACCTAAACAGTGTTGTGTGCCACGGTTCATGCGAAACAAACAAATTTTGAACGAATTTAAGCGGCTGAGTTCCAAAAGAGCATTAAAAACCATAAAAACGCAAGTTTGAGCGTAATATCAAGCATATGACTATTGTTTTCAATTCTAACCATTGCAACACAATAATATATACCAAGTAGTGTTGTGCGCCAATTTTTATGCTCAACAAACACAGTTTGAATGACTTTAAGCGAGTAAGTGCCGAAAAAGCTTTAATAACCTTAAAAACGCAACTTTCAACGTAATATCAAGCATATAACTATTGTTTTCAAATCTAACCATCTCAGCACAATAAATATACTAAATACTATTGTGTGCCGAGTTTTAGGCCAAATAAACCAAGTATTAACGTCTTGAATAAAGTTAGTTCCAAAAGCATTTAAATACTTAAAAAAACAACTTTGATCGTAATATCAAGCATATCTCGATTGTTTTCCATTCTAACCATTTCAACACAAAAATGTATACCAAATAGTGTCGTGTGCCAAATTTCATGCCAAACAAAGTATGTTTAAATGGTTTTAAGCGAGTGAGTGCCAAAAAAGCATTAAAAACCATAAAAACGCAACTTTGAAAATAATATATACCAAATGACTATAATTTTCAATGCTAACCATGTCAACACAATAATATATACCAAATAGTGTTGTGTGCCAAGTTTTATGCTTAATAAACCAAGTTTGAACGACTTTAAGAGAGTAAGTGCTGAAAAAGCTTTAATAACCATGAATACGCAACTTTGAACGCCATATCAACATTTTACTATTGTTTTCAAATCTAACAATTTCAACACAATAATATATACTAAATACTATTGTGTGCCGACTTTTATACCAAATAAACAAAGTTTTAAAGTCTTGAAGCAAGTTAGTGCCAAAAATGTTTTAAGAACATTAAAAACACAACTTCCAACGTAATATCAAGCCTATGACTCTTGATTTAAATTGTAACCATTGGAACACAATAATATATACCAAATAGTGTTGTGTGCGAAGTTTCATGCCAAACAAACCAAGTTTCAACGGCTTTAAGCGACTAAGTGCCGAAAAAGCATTAAGAACCTTACAAACGTAACTTTGAACGTAATATAAAGCATATGACTATTATTTTCAATTCTAACCATTTCAACACAAAAATATATACCAAATAGTGTTTTGTGCCAAATTTCATGCCAAATAAAGGAAGTTTAAACGATTTTAAGCGGTAAGTGGCAAAAAAGCATTAAAAACCTTAATAACATAACATTGAACGTAATATATAGCAAATGACTATAGTTTTAAATGCTAACCATGTCAACAGAATAATATATACCAAATAGTATTGTGTGCCAAGTTTTATGCTTAACAAACCAAGTTTGAACGACTTTAAGCGAGTAAGTGCTGAAAAAGCTTTAATAACTATGAATACGCAACTTTGAACGCCATATCAACATTTTACTATTGTTTTCAAATCTAACAATTTCAACACAATAATATATACTAAATACTATTGTGTGCCGAGTTTTATACCAAATAAACAAAGTTTTAACGTCATGAAGCAAGTTAGTGCCAAAAATGTTTTAAGAACATTAAAAACACAACTTCCAACGTAATATCAAGCCTATGACTCTTGATTTAAATTGTAACCATTGAAACACAATAATATATACCAAATAGTGTTGTGTGCGACGTTTCATGCCAAACAAACCAAGTTTCAACGGCTTTAAGCGACTAAGTGCCGAAAAAGCATTAAGAACCTTACAAACGTAACTTTGAACGTAATATAAAGCATATGACTATTATTTTCAATTCTAACCATTTCAATACAATAATATATGCAAAATTGTATTGTGTGCAAAGTTTCATGCCAAATAAAGGAAGTTTAAACGATTTTAAGCGGTAAGTGGCAAAAAAGCATTAAAAACCTTAATAACATAACATTGAACGTAATATATAGCAAAAGACTATAGTTTTAAATGCTAACCATGTCAACAGAATAATATATACCAAATAGTATTGTGTGCCAAGTTTTATGCTTAACAAACCAAGTTTGAACGACTTTAAGCGAGTAAGTGCTGAAAAAGCTTTAATAACTATGAATACGCAACTTTGAACGCCATATCAACATTTTACTATTGTTTTCAAATCTAACAATTTCAACACAATAATATATACTAAATACTATTGTGTGCCGACTTTTATACCAAATAAACAAAGTTTTAAAGTCTTGAAGCAAGTTAGTGCCAAAAATGTTTTAAGAACATTAAAAACACAACTTCCAACGTAATATCAAGCCTATGACTCTTGATTTAAATTGTAACCATTGGAACACAATAATATATACCAAATAGTGTTGTGTGCGAAGTTTCATGCCAAACAAACCAAGTTTCAACGGCTTTAAGCGACTAAGTGCCGAAAAAGCATTAAGAACCTTACAAACGTAACTTTGAACGTAATATAAAGCATATGACTATTATTTTCAATTCTAACCATTTCAACACAAAAATATATACCAAATAGTGTTTTGTGCCAAATTTCATGCCAAATAAAGGAAGTTTAAACGATTTTAAGCGGTAAGTGGCAAAAAAGCATTAAAAACCTTAATAACATAACATTGAACGTAATATATAGCAAATGACTATAGTTTTAAATGCTAACCATGTCAACAGAATAATATATACCAAATAGTATTGTGTGCCAAGTTTTATGCTTAACAAACCAAGTTTGAACGACTTTAAGCGAGTAAGTGCTGAAAAAGCTTTAATAACTATGAATACGCAACTTTGAACGCCATATCAACATTTTACTATTGTTTTCAAATCTAACAATTTCAACACAATAATATATACTAAATACTATTGTGTGCCGAGTTTTATACCAAATAAACAAAGTTTTAACGTCATGAAGCAAGTTAGTGCCAAAAATGTTTTAAGAACATTAAAAACACAACTTCCAACGTAATATCAAGCCTATGACTCTTGATTTAAATTGTAACCATTGAAACACAATAATATATACCAAATAGTGTTGTGTGCGACGTTTCATGCCAAACAAACCAAGTTTCAACGGCTTTAAGCGACTAAGTGCCGAAAAAGCATTAAGAACCTTACAAACGTAACTTTGAACGTAATATAAAGCATATGACTATTATTTTCAATTCTAACCATTTCAATACAATAATATATGCAAAATTGTATTGTGTGCAAAGTTTCATGCCAAATAAAGGAAGTTTAAACGATTTTAAGCGGTAAGTGGCAAAAAAGCATTAAAAACCTTAATAACATAACATTGAACGTAATATATAGCAAAAGACTATAGTTTTAAATGCTAACCATGTCAACAGAATAATATATACCAAATAGTATTGTGTGCCAAGTTTTATGCTTAACAAACCAAGTTTGAACGACTTTAAGCGAGTAAGTGCTGAAAAAGCTTTAATAACTATGAATACGCAACTTTGAACGCCATATCAACATTTTACTATTGTTTTCAAATCTAACAATTTCAACACAATAATATATACTAAATACTATTGTGTGCCGACTTTTATACCAAATAAACAAAGTTTTAAAGTCTTGAAGCAAGTTAGTGCCAAAAATGTTTTAAGAACATTAAAAACACAACTTCCAACGTAATATCAAGCCTATGACTCTTGATTTAAATTGTAACCATTGGAACACAATAATATATACCAAATAGTGTTGTGTGCGAAGTTTCATGCCAAACAAACCAAGTTTCAACGGCTTTAAGCGACTAAGTGCCGAAAAAGCATTAAGAACCTTACAAACGTAACTTTGAACGTAATATAAAGCATATGACTATTATTTTCAATTCTAACCATTTCAACACAAAAATATATACCAAATAGTGTTTTGTGCCAAATTTCATGCCAAATAAAGGAAGTTTAAACGATTTTAAGCGGTAAGTGGCAAAAAAGCATTAAAAACCTTAATAACATAACATTGAACGTAATATATAGCAAATGACTATAGTTTTAAATGCTAACCATGTCAACAGAATAATATATACCAAATAGTATTGTGTGCCAAGTTTTATGCTTAACAAACCAAGTTTGAACGACTTTAAGCGAGTAAGTGCTGAAAAAGCTTTAATAACTATGAATACGCAACTTTGAACGCCATATCAACATTTTACTATTGTTTTCAAATCTAACAATTTCAACACAATAATATATACTAAATACTATTGTGTGCCGAGTTTTATACCAAATAAACAAAGTTTTAACGTCATGAAGCAAGTTAGTGCCAAAAATGTTTTAAGAACATTAAAAACACAACTTCCAACGTAATATCAAGCCTATGACTCTTGATTTAAATTGTAACCATTGAAACACAATAATATATACCAAATAGTGTTGTGTGCGACGTTTCATGCCAAACAAACCAAGTTTCAACGGCTTTAAGCGACTAAGTGCCGAAAAAGCATTAAGAACCTTACAAACGTAACTTTGAACGTAATATAAAGCATATGACTATTATTTTCAATTCTAACCATTTCAATACAATAATATATGCAAAATTGTATTGTGTGCAAAGTTTCATGCCAAATAAAGGAAGTTTAAACGATTTTAAGCGGTAAGTGGCAAAAAAGCATTAAAAACCTTAATAACATAACATTGAACGTAATATATAGCAAAAGACTATAGTTTTAAATGCTAACCATGTCAACAGAATAATATATACCAAATAGTATTGTGTGCCAAGTTTTATGCTTAACAAACCAAGTTTGAACGACTTTAAGCGAGTAAGTGCTGAAAAAGCTTTAATAACTATGAATACGCAACTTTGAACGCCATATCAACATTTTACTATTGTTTTCAAATCTAACAATTTCAACACAATAATATATACTAAATACTATTGTGTGCCGACTTTTATACCAAATAAACAAAGTTTTAACGTCATGAAGCAAGTTAGTGCCAAAAATGTTTTAAGAACATTAAAAACACAACTTCCAACGTAATATCAAGCCTATGACTCTTGATTTAAATTGTAACCATTGGAACACAATAATATATACCAAATAGTGTTGTGTGCTACGTTTCATGCCAAACAAACCAAGTTTCAACGGCTTTAAGCGACTAAGTGCCGAAAAAGCATTAAGAACCTTACAAACGTAACTTTGAACGTAATATAAAGCATATGACTATTATTTTCAATTCTAACCATTTCAACACAAAAATATATACCAAATAGTGTTTTGTGCCAAATTTCATGCCAAATAAAGGAAGTTTAAACGATTTTAAGCGGTAAGTGGCAAAAAAGCATTAAAAACCTTAATAACATAACATTGAACGTAATATATAGCAAATGACTATAGTTTTAAATGCTAACCATGTCAACACAATAATATATACCAAATAGTATTGTGTGCCAAGTTTTATGCTTAACAAACCAAGTTTGAACGACTTTAAGCGAGTAAGTGCTGAAAAAGCTTTAATAACTATGAATACGCAACTTTGAACGCCATATCAACATTTTACTATTGTTTTCAAATCTAACAATTTCAACACAATAATATATACTAAATACTATTGTGTGCCGAGTTTTATACCAAATAAACAAAGTTTTAACGTCATGAAGCAAGTTAGTGCCAAAAATGTTTTAAGAACATTAAAAACACAACTTCCAACGTAATATCAAGCCTATGACTCTTGATTTAAATTGTAACCATTGAAACACAATAATATATACCAAATAGTGTTGTGTGCGACGTTTCATGCCAAACAAACCAAGTTTCAACGGCTTTAAGCGACTAAGTGCCGAAAAAGCATTAAGAACCTTACAAACGTAACTTTGAACGTAATATAAAGCATATGACTATTATTTTCAATTCTAACCATTTCAATACAATAATATATGCAAAATTGTATTGTGTGCAAAGTTTCATGCCAAATAAAGGAAGTTTAAACGATTTTAAGCGGTAAGTGGCAAAAAAGCATTAAAAACCTTAATAACATAACATTGAACGTAATATATAGCAAAAGACTATAGTTTTAAATGCTAACCATGTCAACAGAATAATATATACCAAATAGTATTGTGTGCCAAGTTTTATGCTTAACAAACCAAGTTTGAACGACTTTAAGCGAGTAAGTGCTGAAAAAGCTTTAATAACTATGAATACGCAACTTTGAACGCCATATCAACATTTTACTATTGTTTTCAAATCTAACAATTTCAACACAATAATATATACTAAATACTATTGTGTGCCGACTTTTATACCAAATAAACAAAGTTTTAACGTCATGAAGCAAGTTAGTGCCAAAAATGTTTTAAGAACATTAAAAACACAACTTCCAACGTAATATCAAGCCTATGACTCTTGATTTAAATTGTAACCATTGGAACACAATAATATATACCAAATAGTGTTGTGTGCTACGTTTCATGCCAAACAAACCAAGTTTCAACGGCTTTAAGCGACTAAGTGCCGAAAAAGCATTAAGAACCTTACAAACGTAACTTTGAACGTAATATAAAGCATATGACTATTATTTTCAATTCTAACCATTTCAACACAAAAATATATACCAAATAGTGTTTTGTGCCAAATTTCATGCCAAATAAAGGAAGTTTAAACGATTTTAAGCGGTAAGTGGCAAAAAAGCATTAAAAACCTTAATAACATAACATTGAACGTAATATATAGCAAATGACTATAGTTTTAAATGCTAACCATGTCAACAGAATAATATATACCAAATAGTATTGTGTGCCAAGTTTTATGCTTAACAAACCAAGTTTGAACGACTTTAAGCGAGTAAGTGCTGAAAAAGCTTTAATAACTATGAATACGCAACTTTGAACGCCATATCAACATTTTACTATTGTTTTCAAATCTAACAATTTCAACACAATAATATATACTAAATACTATTGTGTGCCGAGTTTTATACGAAATAAACAAAGTTTTAACGTCATGAAGCAAGTTAGTGCCAAAAATGTTTTAAGAACATTAAAAACACAACTTCCAACGTAATATCAAGCCTATGACTCTTGATTTAAATTGTAACCATTGGAACACAATAATATATACCAAATAGTGTTGTGTCCGAAGTTTCATGCCAAACAAACCAAGTTTCAACGGCTTTAAGCGACTAAGTGCCGAAAAAGCATTAAGAACCTTACAAACGTAACTTTGAACGTAATATAAAGCATATGACTATTATTTTCAATTCTAACCATTTCAATACAATAATATATGCAAAATTGTATTGTGTGCAAAGTTTCATGCCAAATAAAGGAAGTTTAAACGATTTTAAGCGGTAAGTGGCAAAAAAGCATTAAAAACCTTAATAACATAACATTGAACGTAATATATAGCAAATGACTATAGTTTTAAATGCTAACCATGTCAACAGAATAATATATACCAAATAGTATTGTGTGCCAAGTTTTATGCTTAACAAACCAAGTTTGAACGACTTTAAGCGAGTAAGTGCTGAAAAAGCTTTAATAACTATGAATACGCAACTTTGAACGCCATATCAACATTTTACTATTGTTTTCAAATCTAACAATTTCAACACAATAATATATACTAAATACTATTGTGTGCCGACTTTTATACCAAATAAACAAAGTTTTAACGTCATGAAGCAAGTTAGTGCCAAAAATGTTTTAAGAACATTAAAAACACAACTTCCAACGTAATATCAAGCCTATGACTCTTGATTTAAATTGTAACCATTGGAACACAATAATATATACCAAATAGTGTTGTGTGCGAAGTTTCATGCCAAACAAACCAAGTTTCAACGGCTTTAAGCGACTAAGTGCCGAAAAAGCATTAAGAACCTTACAAACGTAACTTTGAACGTAATATAAAGCATATGACTATTATTTTCAATTCTAACCATTTCAATACAATAATATATGCAAAATTGTATTGTGTGCAAAGTTTCATGCTAAACAAACAAAATTCGAACCACTTTAAGCGAGCAAGTGCCAAAAATCTTTAATAACCTTGAAAACGCAAGTTCGCACTTAATTTCAAGCGTATGACTATTGCTTTCAATTCTAACCATTTCAACACAATAATATATACTAATTAGTGTTGTGTGCCACGGTTCATGCGAAACAAACCAAGTTTGAACGACATTAAGCGACTAAGTTCCAAAAGACCATTAAAAACCGTAAAAACTCAACTTTGAACGTAATATCAAGCATATGACTATTGTTTTCAATTCTATCCATTTAAACACAATAATATATAAAAACTTGTGTTGTATGCCAAGTTTAATGCTAAACAAAGAAAGTTTGAACGACTATGGGCGAGCAAGTGCCAAATCTCATTAATAACCTTTAAAATGCAACTTCGCACTTAATTTCAAGCGCATAACTATTGTTTTCAACTCTAACAATTTCAACACAATAATACAACCTAAACAGTGTTGTGTGCCACGGTTCATGCGAAACAAACAAATTTTGAACGAATTTAAGCGGCTGAGTTCCAAAAGAGCATTAAAAACCATAAAAACGCAAGTTTGAGCGTAATATCAAGCATATGACTATTGTTTTCAATTCTAACCATTGCAACACAATAATATATACCAAGTAGTGTTGTGCGCCAATTTTTATGCTCAACAAACACAGTTTTAATGACTTTAAGCGAGTAAGTGCCGAAAAAGCTTTAATAACCTTAAAAACGCAACTTTCAACGTAATATCAAGCATATAACTATTGTTTTCAAATCTAACCATCTCAGCACAATAAATATACTAAATACTATTGTGTGCCGAGTTTTAGGCCAAATAAACCAAGTTTTAACGTCTTGAATAAAGTTAGTTCCAAAAGCATTTAAATACTTAAAAACAAAACTTTGATCGTAATATCAAGCATATCTCGATTGTTTTCCTTTCTAACCATTTCAACACAAAAATGTATACCAAATAGTGTCGTGTGCCAAATTTCATGCCAAACAAAGTATGTTTAAATGGTTTTAAGCGAGTGAGTGCCAAAAAAGCATTAAAAACCATAAAAACGCAACTTTGAAAATAATATATACCAAATGACTATAATTTTCAATGCTAACCATGTCAACACAATAATATATACCAAATAGTGTTGTGTGCCAAGTTTTATGCTTAATAAACCAAGTTTGAACGACTTTAAGAGAGTAAGTGCTGAAAAAGCTTTGATAACCATGAATACGCAACTTTGAACGCCATATCAACATTTTACTATTGTTTTCAAATCTAACAATTTCAACACAATAATATATACTAAATACTATTGTGTGCCGACTTTTATACCAAATAAACAAAGTTTTAAAGTCTTGAAGCAAGTTAGTGCCAAAAATGTTTTAAGAACATTAAAAACACAACTTCCAACGTAATATCAAGCCTATGACTCTTGATTTAAATTGTAACAATTGGAACACAATAATATATACCAAATAGTGTTGTGTGCGAAGTTTCATGCCAAACAAACCATGTTTCAACGACTTTAAGCGACTAAGTGCCGAAAAAGCATTAAGAACCTTACAAACGTAACTTTGAACGTAATATAAAGCATATGACTATTATTTTCAATTCTAACCATTTCAACACAAAAATATATACCAAATAGTGTTTTGTGCCAAATTTCATGCCAAATAAAGGAAGTTTAAACGATTTTAAGCGGTAAGTGGCAAAAAAGCATTAAAAACCTTAATAACATAACATTGAACGTAATATATAGCAAATGACTATAGTTTTAAATGCTAACCATGTCAACAGAATAATATATACCAAATAGTATTGTGTGCCAAGTTTTATGCTTAACAAACCAAGTTTGAACGACTTTAAGCGAGTAAGTGCTGAAAAAGCTTTAATAACTATGAATACGCAACTTTGAACGCCATATCAACATTTTACTATTGTTTTCAAATCTAACAATTTCAACACAATAATATATACTAAATACTATTGTGTGCCGACTTTTATACCAAATAAACAAAGTTTTAACGTCATGAAGCAAGTTAGTGCCAAAAATGTTTTAAGAACATTAAAAACACAACTTCCAACGTAATATCAAGCCTATGACTCTTGATTTAAATTGTAACCATTGGAACACAATAATATATACCAAATAGTGTTGTGTGCGAAGTTTCATGCCAAACAAACCAAGTTTCAACGGCTTTAAGCGACTAAGTGCCGAAAAAGCATTAAGAACCTTACAAACGTAACTTTGAACGTAATATAAAGCATATGACTATTATTTTCAATTCTAACCATTTCAATACAATAATATATGCAAAATTGTATTGTGTGCAAAGTTTCATGCCAAATAAAGGAAGTTTAAACGATTTTAAGCGGTAAGTGGCAAAAAAGCATTAAAAACCTTAATAACATAACATTGAACGTAATATATAGCAAATGACTATAGTTTTAAATGCTAACCATGTGAACAGAATAATATATACCAAATAGTATTGTGTGCCAAGTTTTATGCTTAACAAACCAAGTTTGAACGACTTTAAGCGAGTAAGTGCTGAAAAAGCTTTAATAACTATGAATACGCAACTTTGAACGCCATATCAACATTTTACTATTGTTTTCAAATCTAACAATTTCAACACAATAATATATACTAAATACTATTGTGTGCCGACTTTATACCAAATAAACAAAGTTTTAACGTCATGAAGCAAGTTAGTGCCAAAAATGTTTTAAGAACATTAAAAACACAACTTCCAACGTAATATCAAGCCTATGACTCTTGATTTAAATTGTAACCATTGGAACACAATAATATATACCAAATAGTGTTGTGTGCGAAGTTTCATGCCAAACAAACCAAGTTTCAACGGCTTTAAGCGACTAAGTGCCGAAAAAGCATTAAGAACCTTACAAACGTAACTTTGAACTTAATATAAAGCATATGACTATTATTTTCAATTCTAACCATTTCAATACAATAATATATGCAAAATTGTATTGTGTGCAAAGTTTCATGCTAAACAAACAAAATTCGAACCACTTTAAGCGAGCAAGTGCCAAAAATCTTTAATAACCTTGAAAACGCAAGTTCGCACTTAATTTCAAGCGTATGACTATTGCTTTCAATTCTAACCATTTCAACACAATAATATATACTAATTAGTGTTGTGTGCCACGGTTCATGCGAAACAAACCAAGTTTGAACGACATTAAGCGACTAAGTTCCAAAAGACCATTAAAAACCGTAAAAACGCAACTTTGAACGTAATATCAAGCATATGACTATTGTTTTCAATTCTATCCATTTAAACACAATAATATATAAAAACTTGTGTTGTATGCCAAGTTTAATGCTAAACAAAGAAAGTTTGAACGACTATGGGCGAGCAAGTGCCAAATCTCATTAATAACCTTTAAAATGCAACTTCGCACTTAATTTCAAGCGCATAACTATTGTTTTCAACTCTAACAATTTCAACACAATAATACAACCTAAACAGTGTTGTGTGCCACGGTTCATGCGAAACAAACAAATTTTGAACGAATTTAAGCGGCTGAGTTCCAAAAGAGCATTAAAAACCATAAAAACGCAAGTTTGAGCGTAATATCAAGCATATGACTATTGTTTTCAATTCTAACCATTGCAACACAATAATATATACCAAGTAGTGTTGTGCGCCAATTTTTATGCTCAACAAACACAGTTTGAATGACTTTAAGCGAGTAAGTGCCGAAAAAGCTTTAATAACCTTAAAAACGCAACTTTCAACGTAATATCAAGCATATAACTATTGTTTTCAAATCTAACCATCTCAGCACAATAAATATACTAAATACTATTGTGTGCCGAGTTTTAGGCCAAATAAACCAAGTTTTAACGTCTTGAATAAATTTAGTTCCAAAAGCATTTAAATACTTAAAAACACAACTTTGATCGTAATATCAAGCACATCTCGATTGTTTTCCATTCTAACCATTTCAACACAAAAATGTATACCAAATAGTGTCGTGTGCCAAATTTCATGCCAAACAAAGTATGTTTAAATGGTTTTAAGCGAGTGAGTGCCAAAAAAGCATTAAAAACCATAAAAACGCCACTTTGAAAATAATATATACCAAATGACTATAATTTTCAATGCTAACCATGTCAACACAATAATATATACCAAATAGTGTTGTGTGCCAAGTTTTATGCTTAATAAACCAAGTTTGAACGACTTTAAGAGAGTAAGTGCTGAAAAAGCTTTAATAACCATGAATACGCAACTTTGAACGCCATATCAACATTTTACTATTGTTTTCAAATCTAACAATTTCAACACAATAATATATACTAAATACTATTGTGTGCCGACTTTTATACCAAATAAACAAAGTTTTAAAGTCTTGAAGCAAGTTAGTGCCAAAAATGTTTTAAGAACATTAAAAACACAACTTCCAACGTAATATCAAGCCTATGACTCTTGATTTAAATTGTAACCATTGGAACACAATAATATATACCAAATAGTGTTGTGTGCGAAGTTTCATGCCAAACAAACCAAGTTTCAACGGCTTTAAGCGACTAAGTGCCGAAAAAGCATTAAGAACCTTACAAACGTAACTTTGAACGTAATATAAAGCATATGACTATTATTTTCAATTCTAACCATTTCAACACAAAAATATATACCAAATAGTGTTTTGTGCCAAATTTCATGCCAAATAAAGGAAGTTCAAACGATTTTAAGCGGTAAGTGGCAAAAAAGCATTAAAAACCTTAATAACATAACATTGAACGTAATATATAGCAAATGACTATAGTTTTAAATGCTAACCATGTCAACAGAATAATATATACCAAATAGTATTGTGTGCCAAGTTTTATGCTTAACAAACCAAGTTTGAACGACTTTAAGCGAGTAAGTGCTGAAAAAGCTTTAATAACTATGAATACGCAACTTTGAACGCCATATCAACATTTTACTATTGTTTTCAAATCTAACAATTTCAACACAATAATATATACTAAATACTATTGTGTGCCGAGTTTTATACCAAATAAACAAAGTTTTAACGTCATGAAGCAAGTTAGTGCCAAAAATGTTTTAAGAACATTAAAAACACAACTTCCAACGTAATATCAAGCCTATGACTCTTGATTTAAATTGTAACCATTGGAACACAATAATATATACCAAATAGTGTTGTGTGCGAAGTTTCATGCCAAACAAACCAAGTTTCAACGGCTTTAAGCGACTAAGTGCCGAAAAAGCATTAAGAACCTTACAAACGTAACTTTGAACGTAATATAAAGCATATGACTATTATTTTCAATTCTAACCATTTCAATACAATAATATATGCAAAATTGTATTGTGTGCAAAGTTTCATGCCAAATAAAGGAAGTTTAAACGATTTTAAGCGGTAAGTGGCAAAAAAGCATTAAAAACCTTAATAACATAACATTGAACGTAATATATAGCAAATGACTATAGTTTTAAATGCTAACCATGTCAACAGAATAATATATACCAAATAGTATTGTGTGCCAAGTTTTATGCTTAACAAACCAAGTTTGAACGACTTTAAGCGAGTAAGTGCTGAAAAAGCTTTAATAACTATGAATACGCAACTTTGAACGCCATATCAACATTTTACTATTGTTTTCAAATCTAACAATTTCAACACAATAATATATACTAAATACTATTGTGTGCCGACTTTTATACCAAATAAACAAAGTTTTAACGTCATGAAGCAAGTTAGTGCCAAAAATGTTTTAAGAACATTAAAAACACAACTTCCAACGTAATATCAAGCCTATGACTCTTGATTTAAATTGTAACCATTGGAACACAATAATATATACCAAATAGTGTTGTGTGCGAAGTTTCATGCCAAACAAACCAAGTTTCAACGGCTTTAAGCGACTAAGTGCCGAAAAAGCATTAAGAACCTTACAAACGTAACTTTGAACGTAATATAAAGCATATGACTATTATTTTCAATTCTAACCATTTCAATACAATAATATATGCAAAATTGTATTGTGTGCAAAGTTTCATGCTAAACAAACAAAATTCGAACCACTTTAAGTGAGCAAGTGCCAAAAATCTTTAATAACCTTGAAAACGCAAGTTCGCACTTAATTTCAAGCGTATGACTATTGCTTTCAATTCTAACCATTTCAACACAATAATATATACTAATTAGTGTTGTGTGCCACGGTTCATGCGAAACAAACCAAGTTTGAACGACATTAAGCGACTAAGTTCCAAAAGACCATTAAAAACCGTAAAAACGCAACTTTGAACGTAATATCAAGCATATGACTATTGTTTTCAATTCTATCCATTTAAACACAATAATATATAAAAACTTGTGTTGTATGCCAAGTTTAATGCTAAACAAAGAAAGTTTGAACGACTATGGGCGAGCAAGTGCCAAATCTCATTAATAACCTTTAAAATGCAACTTCGCACTTAATTTCAAGCGCATAACTATTGTTTTCAACTCTAACAATTTCAACACAATAATACAACCTAAACAGTGTTGTGTGCCACGGTTCATGCGAAACAAACAAATTTTGAACGAATTTAAGCGGCTGAGTTCCAAAAGAGCATTAAAAACCATAAAAACGCAAGTTTGAGCGTAATATCAAGCATATGACTATTGTTTTCAATTCTAACCATTGCAACACAATAATATATACCAAGTAGTGTTGTGCGCCAATTTTTATGCTCAACAAACACAGTTTGAATGACTTTAAGCGAGTAAGTGCCGAAAAAGCTTTAATAACCTTAAAAACGCAACTTTCAACGTAATATCAAGCATATAACTATTGTTTTCAAATCTAACCATCTCAGCACAATAAATATACTAAATACTATTGTGTGCCGAGTTTTAGGCCAAATAAACCAAGTTTTAACGTCTTGAATAAATTTAGTTCCAAAAGCATTTAAATACTTAAAAACACAACTTTGATCGTAATATCAAGCATATCTCGATTGTTTTCCATTCTAACCATTTCAACACAAAAATGTATACCAAATAGTGTCGTGTGCCAAATTTCATGCCAAACAAAGTATGTTTAAATGGTTTTAAGCGAGTGAGTGCCAAAAAAGCATTAAAAACCATAAAAACGCCACTTTGAAAATAATATATACCAAATGACTATAATTTTCAATGCTAACCATGTCAACACAATAATATATACCAAATAGTGTTGTGTGCCAAGTTTTATGCTTAATAAACCAAGTTTGAACGACTTTAAGAGAGTAAGTGCTGAAAAAGCTTTAATAACCATGAATACGCAACTTTGAACGCCATATCAACATTTTACTATTGTTTTCAAATCTAACAATTTCAACACAATAATATATACTAAATACTATTGTGTGCCGACTTTTATACCAAATAAACAAAGTTTTAAAGTCTTGAAGCAAGTTAGTGCCAAAAATGTTTTAAGAACATTAAAAACACAACTTCCAACGTAATATCAAGCCTATGACTCTTGATTTAAATTGTAACCATTGGAACACAATAATATATACCAAATAGTGTTGTGTGCGAAGTTTCATGCCAAACAAACCAAGTTTCAACGACTTTAAGCGACTAAGTGCCGAAAAAGCATTAAGAACCTTACAAACGTAACTTTGAACGTAATATAAAGCATATGACTATTATTTTCAATTCTAACCATTTCAACACAAAAATATATACCAAATAGTGTTTTGTGCCAAATTTCATGCCAAATAAAGGAAGTTCAAACAATTTTAAGCGGTAAGTGGCAAAAAAGCATTAAAAACCTTAATAACATAACATTGAACGTAATATATAGCAAATGACTATAGTTTTAAATGCTAACCATGTCAACAGAATAATATATACCAAATAGTATTGTGTGCCAAGTTTTATGCTTAACAAACCAAGTTTGAACGACTTTAAGCGAGTAAGTGCTGAAAAAGCTTTAATAACTATGAATACGCAACTTTGAACGCCATATCAACATTTTACTATTGTTTTCAAATCTAACAATTTCAACACAATAATATATACTAAATACTATTGTGTGCCGAGTTTTATACCAAATAAACAAAGTTTTAACGTCATGAAGCAAGTTAGTGCCAAAAATGTTTTAAGAACATTAAAAACACAACTTCCAACGTAATATCAAGCCTATGACTCTTGATTTAAATTGTAACCATTGGAACACAATAATATATACCAAATAGTGTTTTGTGCTACGTTTCATGCCAAACAAACCAAGTTTCAACGGCTTTACGCGACTAAGTGCCGAAAAAGCATTAAGAACCTTACAAACGTAACTTTGAACGTAATATAAAGCATATGACTATTATTTTCAATTCTAACCATTTCAATACAATAATATATGCAAATTTGTATTGTGTGCAAAGTTTCATGCTAAACAAACAAAATTCGAACCACTTTAAGCGAGCAAGTGCCAAAAATCTTTAATAACCTTGAAAACGCAAGTTCGTACTTAATTTCAAGCGTATGACTATTGCTTTCAATTCTAACCATTTCAACACAATAATATATACTAATTAGTGTTGTGTGCCACGGTTGATGCGAAACAAACCAAGTTTGAACGACATGAAGCGACTAAGTTCCAAAAGACCATTAAAAACCGTAAAAACGCAACTTTGAACGTAATATCAAGCATATGACTATTGTTTTCAATTCTATCCATTTCAACACAATAATATATAAAAACTTGTGTTGTGTGCCAAGTTTAATGCTAAACAAAGAAAGTTTGAACGACTATGGGCGAGCAAGTGCCAAATCTCATTAATAACCTTTAAAATGCAACTTCGCACTTAAGTTCAAGCGCATAACTATTGTTTTCAACTCTAACAATTTCAACACAATAATACAACCTAAACAGTGTTGTGTGCCACGGTTCATGCGAAACAAACAAATTTTGAACGAATTTAAGCGGCTGAGTTCCAAAAGAGCATTAAAAACAATAAAAACGCAAGTTTGAGCGTAATATCAAGCATATGACTATTGTTTTCAATTCTAACCATTGCAACACAATAATATATACCAAGTAGTGTTGTGCGCCAATTTTTATGCTCAACAAACACAGTTTGAATGACTTTAAGCGAGTAAGTGCCAAAAAAGCTTTAATAACCTTAAAAACGCAACTTTCAACGTAATATCAAGCATATAACTATTGTTTTCAAATCTAACCATCTCAGCACAATAAATATACTAAATACTATTGTGTGCCGAGTTTTAGGCCAAATAAACCAAGTTTTAACGTCTTGAATAAAGTTAGTTCCAAAAGCATTTAAATACTTAAAAACACAACTTTGATCGTAATATCAAGCATATCTCGATTGTTTTCCATTCTAACCATTTCAACACAAAAATGTATACCAAATAGTGTCGTGTGCCAAATTTCATGCCAAACAAAGTATGTTTAAACGGTTTTAAGCGAGTGAGTGCCAAAAAAGCATTAAAAACCATAAAAACGCCACTTTGAAGATAATATATACCAAATGACTATAATTTTCAATGCTAACCATGTCAACACAATAATATATACCAAATAGTGTTGTGTGCCAAGTTTTATGCTTAATAAACCAAGTTTGAACGACTTTAAGAGAGTAAGTGCTGAAAAAGCTTTAATAACCATGAATACGCAACTTTGAACGCCATATCAACATTTTACTATTGTTTTCAAATCTAACAATTTCAACACAATAATATATACTAAATACTATTGTGTGCCGACTTTTATACCAAATAAACAAAGTTTTAAAGTCTTGAAGCAAGTTAGTGCCAAAAATGTTTTAAGAACATTAAAAACACAACTTCCAACGTAATATCAAGCCTATGACTCTTGATTTAAATTGTAACCATTGGAACACAATAATATATACCAAATAGTGTTGTGTGCGAAGTTTCATGCCAAACAAACCAAGTTTCAACGGCTTTAAGCGACTAAGTGCCGAAAAAGCATTAAGAACCTTACAAACGTAACTTTGAACGTAATATAAAGCATATGACTATTATTTTCAATTCTAACCATTTCAACACAAAAATATATACCAAATAGTGTTTTGTGCCAAATTTCATGCCAAATAAAGGAAGTTTAAACGATTTTAAGCTGTAAGTGGCAAAAAAGCATTAAAAACCTTAATAACATAACATTGAACGTAATATATAGCAAATGACTATAGTTTTAAATGCTAACCATGTCAACAGAATAATATATACCAAATAGTATTGTGTGCCAAGTTTTATGCTTAACAAACCAAGTTTGAACGACTTTAAGCGAGTAAGTGCTGAAAAAGCTTTAATAACTATGAATACGCAACTTTGAACGCCATATCAACATTTTACTATTGTTTTCAAATCTAACAATTTCAACACAATAATATATACTAAATACTATTGTGTGCCGAGTTTTATACCAAATAAACAAAGTTTTAACGTCATGAAGCAAGTTAGTGCCAAAAATGTTTTAAGAACATTAAAAACACAACTTCCAACGTAATATCAAGCCTATGACTCTTGATTTAAATTGTAACCATTGGAACAAAATAATATATACCAAATAGTGTTGTGTGCTACTTTTCATGCCAAAAAAACCAAGTTTCAACGGCTTTAAGCGACTAAGTGCCGAAAAAGCATTAAGAACCTTACAAACGTAACTTTGAACGTAATATAAAGCATATGACTATTATTTTCAATTCTAACCATTTCAATACAATAATATATGCAAAATTGTATTGTGTGCAAAGTTTCATGCTAAACAAACAAAATTCGAACCACTTTAAGCGAGCAAGTGCCAAAAATCTTTAATAACCTTGAAAACGCAAGTTCGTACTTAATTTCAAGCGTATGACTATTGCTTTCAATTCTAACCATTTCAACACAATAATATATACTAATTAGTGTTGTGTGCCACGGCTCATGCGAAACAAACCAAGTTTGAACGACATGAAGCGACTAAGTTCCAAAAGACCATTAAAAACCGTAAAAACGCAACTTTGAACGTAATATCAAGCATATGACTATTGTTTTCGATTCTATCCATTTCAACACAATAATATAAAAAAACTTGTGTTGTGTGCCAAGTTTAATGCTAAACAAAGAAAGTTTGAACGACTATGGGCGAGCAAGTGCCAAATCTCATTAATAACCTTTAAAATGCAACTTCGCACTTAATTTCAAGCGCATAACTATTGTTTTCAACTCTAACAATTTCAACACAATAATACAACCTAAACAGTGTTGTGTGCCACGGTTCATGCGAAACAAACAAATTTTGAACGAATTTAAGCGACTAAGTTCCAAAAGAGCATTAAAAACCATAAAAACGCAAGTTTGAGCGTAATATCAAGCATATGACTATGGTTTTCAATTCTAACCATTGCAACACAATAATATATACCAAGTAGTGTTGTGCGCCAATTTTTATGCTCAACAAACACAGTTTGAATGACTTTAAGCGAGTAAGTGCCGAAAAAGCTTTAATAACCTTAAAAACGCAACTTTCAACGTAATATCAAGCATATAACTATTGTTTTCAAATCTAACCATCTCAGCACAATAAATATACTAAATACTATTGTGTGCCGAGTTTTAGGCCAAATAAACCAAGTTTTAACGTCTTGAATAAAGTTAGTTCCAAAAGCATTTAAATACTTAAAAACACAACTTTGATCGTAATATCAAGCATATCTCGATTGTTTTCCATTCTAACCATTTCAACACAAAAATGTATACCAAATAGTGTCGTGTGCCAAATTTCATGCCAAACAAAGTATGTTTAAACGGTTTTAAGCGAGTGAGTGCCAAAAAAGCATTAAAAACCATAAAAACGCCACTTTGAAGATAATATATACCAAATGACTATAATTTTCAATGCTAACCATGTCAACACAATAATATATACCAAATAGTGTTGTGTGCCAAGTTTTATGCTTAATAAACCAAGTTTGAACGACTTTAAGAGAGTAAGTGCTGAAAAAGCTTTAATAACCATGAATACGCAACTTTGAACGCCATATCAACATTTTACTATTGTTTTCAAATCTAACAATTTCAACACAATAATATATACTAAATACTATTGTGTGCCGAGTTTTATACCAAATAAACAAAGTTTTAACGTCATGAAGCAAGTTAGTGCCAAAAATGTTTTAAGAACATTAAAAACACAACTTCCAACGTAATATCAAGCCTATGACTCTTGATTTAAATTGTAACCATTGGAACACAATAATATATACCAAATAGTGTTGTGTGCTACTTTTCATGCCAAAAAAACCAAGTTTCAACGGCTTTAAGCGACTAAGTGCCGAAAAAGCATTAAGAACCTTACAAACGTAACTTTGAACGTAATATAAAGCATATGACTATTATTTTCAATTCTAACCATTTCAATACAATAATATATGCAAAATTGTATTGTGTGCAAAGTTTCATGCTAAACAAACAAAATTCGAACCACTTTAAGCGAGCAAGTGCCAAAAATCTTTAATAACCTTGAAAACGCAAGTTCGTACTTAATTTCAAGCGTATGACTATTGCTTTCAATTCTAACCATTTCAACACAATAATATATACTAATTAGTGTCGTGTGCCACGGTTCATGCGAAACAAACCATGTTTGAACGACATGAAGCGACTAAGTTCCAAAAGACCATTAAAAACCGTAAAAACGCAACTTTGAACGTAATATCAAGCATATGACTATTGTTTTCAATTATATCCATTTCAACACAATAATATAAAAAAACTTGTGTTGTGTGCCAAGTTTAATGCTAAACAAAGAAAGTTTGAACGACTATGGGTGAGCAAGTGCCAAATCTCATTAATAACCTTTAAAATGCAACTTCGCACTTAATTTCAAGCGCATAACTATTGTTTTCAACTCTAACAATTTCAACACAATAATACAACCTAAACAGTGTTGTGTGCCACGGTTCATGCGAAACAAACAAATTTTGAACGAATTTAAGCGACTAAGTTCCAAAAGAGCATTAAAAACCATAAAAACGCAAGTTTGAGCGTAATATCAAGCATATGACTATGGTTTTCAATTCTAACCATTGCAACACAATAATATATACCAAGTAGTGTTGTGCGCCAATTTTTATGCTCAACAAACACAGTTTGAATGACTTTAAGCGAGTAAGTGCCGAAAAAGCTTTAATAACCTTAAAAACGCAACTTTCAACGTAATATCAAGCATATAACTATTGTTTTCAAATCTAACCATCTCAGCACAATAAATATACTAAATACTATTGTGTGCCGAGTTTTAGGCCAAATAAACCAAGTTTTAACGTCGTGAATAAAGTTAGTTCCAAAAGCATTTAAATACTTAAAAACACAACTTTGATCGTAATATCAAGCATATCTCGATTGTTTTCCATTCTAACCATTTCAACACAAAAATGTATACCAAATAGTGTCGTGTGCCAAATTTCATGCCAAACAAAGTATGTTTAAATGGTTTTAAGCGAGTGAGTGCCAAAAAAGCATTAAAAACCATAAAAACGCAACTTTGTAAATAATATATACCAAATGACTATAATTTTCAATGCTAACCATGTCAACACAATAATATATACCAAATAGTGTTGTGTGCCAAGTTTTATGCTTAATAAACCAAGTTTGAACGACTTTAAGAGAGTAAGTGCTGAAAAAGCTTTAATAACCATGAATACGCAACTTTGAACGCCATATCAACATTTTACTATTGTTTTCAAATCTAACAATTTCAACACAATAATATATACTAAATACTATTGTGTGCCGAGTTTTATACCAAATAAACAAAGTTTTAACGTCAAGAAGCAAGTTAGTGCCAAAAATGTTTTAAGAACATTAAAAACACAACTTCCAACGTAATATCAAGCCTATGACTCTTGATTTAAATTGTAACCATTGGAACACAATAATATATACCAAATAGTGTTGTGTGCGAAGTTTCATGCCAAACAAACCAAGTTTCAACGGCTTTAAGCGACTAAGTGCCGAAAAAGCATTAAGAACCTTACAAACGTAACTTTGAACGTAATATAAAGCATATGACTATTATTTTCAATTCTAACTATTTCAATACAATAATATATGCAAAATTGTATTGTGTGCAAAGTTTCATGCTAAACAAACAAAATTCGAACCACTTTAAGCGAGCAAGTGCCAAAAATCTTTAATAACCTTGAAAACGCAAGTTCGCACTTAATTTCAAGCGTATGACTATTGCTTTCAATTCTAACCATTTCAACACAATAATATATACTAATTAGTGTTGTGTGCCACGGTTCATGCGAAACAAACCAAGTTTGAACGACATGAAGCGACTAAGTTCCAAAAGACCATTAAAAACCGTAAAAACGCAACTTTGAACGTAATATCAAGCATATGACTATTGTTTTCAATTCTATCCATTTCAACACAATAATATATAAAAACTTGTGTTGTGTGCCAAGTTTAATGCTAAACAAAGAAAGTTTGAACGACTATGGGCGAGCAAGTGCCAAATCTCATTAATAACCTTTAAAATGCAACTTCGCACTTAATTTCAAGCGCATAACTATTGTTTTCAACTCTAACAATTTCAACACAATAATACAACCTAAACAGTGTTGTGTGCCACGGTTCATGCGAAACAAACAAATTTTGAACGAATTTAAGCGACTAAGTTCCAAAAGAGCATTAAAAACCATAAAAACGCAAGTTTGAGCGTAATATCAAGCATATGACTATTGTTTTCAATTCTAACCATTGCAACACAATAATATATACCAAGTAGTGTTGTGCGCCAATTTTTATGCTCAACAAACACAGTTTGAATGACTTTAAGCGAGTAAGTGCCGAAAAAGCTTTAATAACCTTAAAAACGCAACTTTCAACGTAATATCAAGCATATAACTATTGTTTTCAAATCTAACCATCTCAGCACAATAAATATACTAAATACTATTGTGTGCCGAGTTTTAGGCCAAATAAACCAAGTTTTAACGTCTTGAATAAAGTTAGTTCCAAAAGCATTTAAATACTTAAAAACACAACTTTGATCGTAATATCTAGCATATCTCGATTGTTTTCCATTCTAACCATTTCAACACAAAAATGTATACCAAATAGTGTCGTGTGCCAAATTTCATGCCAAACAAAGTATGTTTAAACGGTTTTAAGCGAGTGAGTGCCAAAAAAGCATTAAAAACCATAAAAACGCAACTTTGAAAATAATATATACCAAATGACTATAATTTTCAATGCTAACCATGTCAACACAATAATATATACCAAATAGTGTTGTGTGCCAAGTTTTATGCTTAATAAACCAAGTTTGAACGACTTTAAGAGAGTAAGTGCTGAAAAAGCTTTAATAACCATGAATACGCAACTTTGAACGCCATATCAACATTTTACTATTGTTTTCAAATCTAACAATTTCAACACAATAATATATACTAAATACTATTGTGTGCCGACTTTTATACCAAATAAACAAAGTTTTAAAGTCTTGAAGCAAGTTAGTGCCAAAAATGTTTTAAGAACATTAAAAACACAACTTCCAACGTAATATCAAGCCTATGACTCTTGATTTAAATTGTAACCATTGGAACAGAATAATATATACCAAATAGTGTTGTGTGCTACGTTTCATGCCAAACAAACCAAGTTTCAACGGCTTTAAGCGACTAAGTGCCGAAAAAGCATTAAGAACCTTACAAACGTAACTTTGAACGTAATATAAAGCATATGACTATTGTTTTCAATTCTAACCATTTCAATACAATAATATATGCAAAATTGTATTGTGTGCAAAGTTTCATGCTAAACAAACAAAATTCGAACCACTTTAAGCGAGCAAGTGCCAAAAATCTTTAATAACCTTTAAAACGCAAGTTCGCACTTAATTTCAAGCGTATGACTATTGCTTTCAATTCTAACCATTTCAACACAATAATATATACTAATTAGTGTTGTGTGCCACGGTTCATGCGAAACAAACCAAGTTTGAACGACATGAAGCGACTAAGTTCCAAAAGACCATTAAAAACCGTAAAAACGCAACTTTGAACGTAATATCAAGCATATGACTATTGTTTTCAATTCTATCCATTTCCACACAATAATACATAAAAACTTGTGTTGTGTGCCAAGTTTAATGCTAAACAAAGAAAGTTTGAACGACTATGGGCCAGCAAGTGCCAAATCTCATTAATAACCTTTAAAATGCAACTTCGCACTTAATTTCAAGCGCATAACTATTGTTTTCAACTCTAACAATTTCAACACAATAATACAACCTAAACAGTGTTGTGTGCCACGGTTCATGCGAAACAAACAAATTTTGAACGAATTTAAGCGACTAAGTTCCAAAAGAGCATTAAAAACCATAAAAACGCAAGTTTGAGCGTAATATCAAGCATATGACTATTGTTTTCAATTCTAACCATTGCAACACAATAATATATACCAAGTAGTGTTGTGCGCCAATTTTTATGCTCAACAAACACAGTTTGAATGACTTTAAGCGAGTAAGTGCCGAAAAAGCTTTAATAACCTTAAAAACACAACTTTCAACGTAATATCAAGCATATAACTATTGTTTTCAAATCTAACCATCTCAGCACAATAAATATACTAAATACTATTGTGTGCCGAGTTTTAGGCCAAATAAACCAAGTTTTAACGTCTTGAATAAAGTGAGTTCCAAAAGCATTTAAATACGTAAAAACACAACTTTGATCGTAATATCAAGCATATCTCGATTGTTTTCCATTCTAACCATTTCAACACAAAAATGTATACCAAATAGTGTCGTGTGCCAAATTTCATGCCAAACAAAGTATGTTTAAACGGTTTTAAGCGAGTGAGTGCCAAAAAAGCATTAAAAACCATAAAAACGCAACTTTGAAAATAATATATACCAAATGACTATAATTTTCAATGCTAACCATGTCAACACAATAATATATACCAAATAGTGTTGTGTGCCAAGTTTTATGCTTAATAAACCAAGTTTGAACGACTTTAAGAGAGTAAGTGCTGAAAAAGCTTTAATAACCATGAATACGCAACTTTGAACGCCATATCAACATTTTACTATTGTTTTCAAATCTAACAATTTCAACACAATAATATATACTAAATACTATTGTGTGCCGACTTTTATACCAAATAAACAAAGTTTTAAAGTCTTGAAGCAAGTTAGTGCCAAAAATGTTTTAAGAACATTAAAAACACAACTTCCAACGTAATATCAAGCCTATGACTCTTGATTTAAATTGTAACCATTGGAACACAATAATATATACCAAATAGTGTTGTGTGCGAAGTTTCATGCCAAACAAACCAAGTTTCAACGGCTTTAAGCGACTAAGTGCCGAAAAAGCATTAAGAACCTTACAAACGTAACTTTGAACGTAATATAAAGCATATGACTATTATTTTCAATTCTAACCATTTTAACACAAAAATATATACCAAATAGTGTTTTGTGCCAAATTTCATGCCAAATAAAGGAAGTTTAAACGATTTTAAGCGGTAAGTGGCAAAAAAGCATTAAAAACCTTAATAACATAACATTGAACGTAATATATAGCAAATGACTATGGTTTTAAATGCTAACCATGTCAACAGAATAATATATACCAAATAGTATTGTGTGCCAAGTTTTATGCTTAACAAACCAAGTTTGAACGACTTTAAGCGAGTAAGTGCTGAAAAAGCTTTAATAACTATGAATACGCAACTTTGAACGCCATATCAACATTTTACTATTGTTTTCAAATCTAACAATTTCAACACAATAATATATACTAAATACTATTGTGTGCCGAGTTTTATACCAAATAAACAAAGTTTTAACGTCATGAAGCAAGTTAGTGCCAAAAATGTTTTAAGAACATTAAAAACACAACTTCCAACGTAATATCAAGCCTATGACTCTTGATTTAAATTGTAACCATTGGAACAGAATAATATATACCAAATAGTGTTGTGTGCTACGTTTCATGCCAAACAAACCAAGTTTCAACGGCTTTAAGCGACTAAGTGCCGAAAAAGCATTAAGAACCTTACAAACGTAACTTTGAACGTAATATAAAGCATATGACTATTGTTTTCAATTCTAACCATTTCAATACAATAATATATGCAAAATTGTATTGTGTGCAAAGTTTCATGCTAAACAAACAAAATTCGAACCACTTTAAGCGAGCAAGTGCCAAAAATCTTTAATAACCTTGAAAACGCAAGTTCGCACTTAATTTCAAGCGTATGACTATTGCTTTCAATTCTAACCATTTCAACACAATAATATATACTAATTAGTGTTGTGTGCCACGGTTCATGCGAAACAAACCAAGTTTGAACGACATGAAGCGACTAAGTTCCAAAAGACCATTAAAAACCGTAAAAACGCAACTTTGAACGTAATATCAAGCATATGACTATTGTTTTCAATTCTATCCATTTCCACACAATAATATATAAAAACTTGTGTTGTGTGCCAAGTTTAATGCTAAACAAAGAAAGTTTGAACGACTATGGGCCAGCAAGTGCCAAATCTCATTAATAACCTTTAAAATGCAACTTCGCACTTAATTTCAAGCGCATAACTATTGTTTTCAACTCTAACAATTTCAACACAATAATACAACCTAAACAGTGTTGTGTGCCACGGTTCATGCGAAACAAACAAATTTTGAACGAATTTAAGCGACTAAGTTCCAAAAGAGCATTAAAAACCATAAAAACGCAAGTTTGAGCGTAATATCAAGCATATGACTATTGTTTTCAATTCTAACCATTGCAACACAATAATATATACCAAGTAGTGTTGTGCGCCAATTTTTATGCTCAACAAACACAGTTTGAATGACTTTAAGCGAGTAAGTGCCGAAAAAGCTTTAATAACCTTAAAAACACAACTTTCAACGTAATATCAAGCATATAACTATTGTTTTCAAATCTAACCATCTCAGCACAATAAATATACTAAATACTATTGTGTGCCGAGTTTTAGGCCAAATAAACCAAGTTTTAACGTCTTGAATAAAGTGAGTTCCAAAAGCATTTAAATACGTAAAAACACAACTTTGATCGTAATATCAAGCATATCTCGATTGTTTTCCATTCTAACCATTTCAACACAAAAATGTATACCAAATAGTGTCGTGTGCCAAATTTCATGCCAAACAAAGTATGTTTAAACGGTTTTAAGCGAGTGAGTGCCAAAAAGGCATTAAAAACCATAAAAACGCAACTTTGAAAATAATATATACCAAATCACTATAATTTTCAATGCTAACCATGTCAACACAATAATATATACCAAATAGTGTTGTGTGCCAAGTTTTATGCTTAATAAACCAAGTTTGAACGACTTTAAGAGAGTAAGTGCTGAAAAAGCTTTAATAACCATGAATACGCAACTTTGAACGCCATATCAACATTTTACTATTGTTTTCAAATCTAACAATTTCAACACAATAATATATACTAAATACTATTGTGTGCCGACTTTTATACCAAATAAACAAAGTTTTAAAGTCTTGAAGCAAGTTAGTGCCAAAAATGTTTTAAGAACATTAAAAACACAACTTCCAACGTAATATCAAGCCTATGACTCTTGATTTAAATTGTAACCATTGGAACACAATAATATATACCAAATAGTGTTGTGTGCGAAGTTTCATGCCAAACAAACCAAGTTTCAACGGCTTTAAGCGACTAAGTGCCGAAAAAGCATTAAGAACCTTACAAACGTAACTTTGAACGTAATATAAAGCATATGACTATTATTTTCAATTCTAACCATTTTAACACAAAAATATATACCAAATAGTGTTTTGTGCCAAATTTCATGCCAAATAAAGGAAGTTTAAACGATTTTAAGCGGTAAGTGGCAAAAAAGCATTAAAAACCTTAATAACATAACATTGAACGTAATATATAGCAAATGACTATGGTTTTAAATGCTAACCATGTCAACAGAATAATATATACCAAATAGTATTGTGTGCCAAGTTTTATGCTTAACAAACCAAGTTTGAACGACTTTAAGCGAGTAAGTGCTGAAAAAGCTTTAATAACTATGAATACGCAACTTTGAACGCCATATCAACATTTTACTATTGTTTTCAAATCTAACAATTTCAACACAATAATATATACTAAATACTATTGTGTGCCGAGTTTTATACCAAATAAACAAAGTTTTAACGTCATGAAGCAAGTTAGTGCCAAAAATGTTTTAAGAACATTAAAAACACAACTTCCAACGTAATATCAAGCCTATGACTCTTGATTTAAATTGTAACCATTGGAACAGAATAATATATACCAAATAGTGTTGTGTGCTACGTTTCATGCCAAACAAACCAAGTTTCAACGGCTTTAAGCGACTAAGTGCCGAAAAAGCATTAAGAACCTTACAAACGTAACTTTGAACGTAATATAAAGCATATGACTATTGTTTTCAATTCTAACCATTTCAATACAATAATATATGCAAAATTGTATTGTGTGCAAAGTTTCATGCTAAACAAACAAAATTCGAACCACTTTAAGCGAGCAAGTGCCAAAAATCTTTAATAACCTTGAAAACGCAAGTTCGCACTTAATTTCAAGCGTATGACTATTGCTTTCAATTCTAACCATTTCAACACAATAATATATACTAATTAGTGTTGTGTGCCACGGTTCATGCGAAACAAACCAAGTTTGAACGACATGAAGCGACTAAGTTCCAAAAGACCATTAAAAACCGTAAAAACGCAACTTTGAACGTAATATCAAGCATATGACTATTGTTTTCAATTCTATCCATTTCCACACAATAATATATAAAAACTTGTGTTGTGTGCCAAGTTTAATGCTAAACAAAGAAAGTTTGAACGACTATGGGCCAGCAAGTGCCAAATCTCATTAATAACCTTTAAAATGCAACTTCGCACTTAATTTCAAGCGCATAACTATTGTTTTCAACTCTAACAATTTCAACACAATAATACAACCTAAACAGTGTTGTGTGCCACGGTTCATGCGAAACAAACAAATTTTGAACGAATTTAAGCGACTAAGTTCCAAAAGAGCATTAAAAACCATAAAAACGCAAGTTTGAGCGTAATATCAAGCATATGACTATTGTTTTCAATTCTAACCATTGCAACACAATAATATATACCAAGTAGTGTTGTGCGCCAATTTTTATGCTCAACAAACACAGTTTGAATGACTTTAAGCGAGTAAGTGCCGAAAAAGCTTTAATAACCTTAAAAACACAACTTTCAACGTAATATCAAGCATATAACTATTGTTTTCAAATCTAACCATCTCAGCACAATAAATATACTAAATACTATTGTGTGCCGAGTTTTAGGCCAAATAAACCAAGTTTTAACGTCTTGAATAAAGTGAGTTCCAAAAGCATTTAAATACGTAAAAACACAACTTTGATCGTAATATCAAGCATATCTCGATTGTTTTCCATTCTAACCATTTCAACACAAAAATGTATACCAAATAGTGTCGTGTGCCAAATTTCATGCCAAACAAAGTATGTTTAAACGGTTTTAAGCGAGTGAGTGCCAAAAAGGCATTAAAAACCATAAAAACGCAACTTTGAAAATAATATATACCAAATGACTATAATTTTCAATGCTAACCATGTCAACACAATAATATATACCAAATAGTGTTGTGTGCCAAGTTTTATGCTTAATAAACCAAGTTTGAACGACTTTAAGAGAGTAAGTGCTGAAAAAGCTTTAATAACCATGAATACGCAACTTTGAACGCCATATCAACATTTTACTATTGTTTTCAAATCTAACAATTTCAACACAATAATATATACTAAATACTATTGTGTGCCGACTTTTATACCAAATAAACAAAGTTTTAAAGTCTTGAAGCAAGTTAGTGCCAAAAATGTTTTAAGAACATTAAAAACACAACTTCCAACGTAATATCAAGCCTATGACTCTTGATTTAAATTGTAACCATTGGAACACAATAATATATACCAAATAGTGTTGTGTGCGAAGTTTCATGCCAAACAAACCAAGTTTCAACGGCTTTAAGCGACTAAGTGCCGAAAAAGCATTAAGAACCTTACAAACGTAACTTTGAACGTAATATAAAGCATATGACTATTATTTTCAATTCTAACCATTTTAACACAAAAATATATACCAAATAGTGTTTTGTGCCAAATTTCATGCCAAATAAAGGAAGTTTAAACGATTTTAAGCGGTAAGTGGCAAAAAAGCATTAAAAACCTTAATAACATAACATTGAACGTAATATATAGCAAATGACTATGGTTTTAAATGCTAACCATGTCAACAGAATAATATATACCAAATAGTATTGTGTGCCAAGTTTTATGCTTAACAAACCAAGTTTGAACGACTTTAAGCGACTAAGTGCTGAAAAAGCTTTAATAACTATGAATACGCAACTTTGAACGCCATATCAACATTTTACTATTGTTTTCAAATCTAACAATTTCAACACAATAATATATACTAAATACTATTGTGTGCCGAGTTTTATACCAAATAAACAAAGTTTTAACGTCATGAAGCAAGTTAGTGCCAAAAATGTTTTAAGAACATTAAAAACACAACTTCCAACGTAATATCAAGCCTATGACTCTTGATTTAAATTGTAACCATTGGAACAGAATAATATATACCAAATAGTGTTGTGTGCTACGTTTCATGCCAAACAAACCAAGTTTCAACGGCTTTAAGCGACTAAGTGCCGAAAAAGCATTAAGAACCTTACAAACGTAACTTTGAACGTAATATAAAGCATATGACTATTGTTTTCAATTCTAACCATTTCAATACAATAATATATGCAAAATTGTATTGTGTGCAAAGTTTCATGCTAAACAAACAAAATTCGAACCACTTTAAGCGAGCAAGTGCCAAAAATCTTTAATAACCTTGAAAACGCAAGTTCGCACTTAATTTCAAGCGTATGACTATTGCTTTCAATTCTAACCATTTCAACACAATAATATATACTAATTAGTGTTGTGTGCCACGGTTCATGCGAAACAAACCAAGTTTGAACGACATGAAGCGACTAAGTTCCAAAAGACCATTAAAAACCGTAAAAACGCAACTTTGAACGTAATATCAAGCATATGACTATTGTTTTCAATTCTATCCATTTCCACACAATAATATATAAAAACTTGTGTTGTGTGCCAAGTTTAATGCTAAACAAAGAAAGTTTGAACGACTATGGGCCAGCAAGTGCCAAATCTCATTAATAACCTTTAAAATGCAACTTCGCACTTAATTTCAAGCGCATAACTATTGTTTTCAACTCTAACAATTTCAACAAAATAATACAACCTAAACAGTGTTGTGTGCCACGGTTCATGCGAAACAAACAAATTTTGAACGAATTTAAGCGACTAAGTTCCAAAAGAGCATTAAAAACCATAAAAACGCAAGTTTGAGCGTAATATCAAGCATATGACTATTGTTTTCAATTCTAACCATTGCAACACCATAATATATACCAAGTAGTGTTGTGCGCCAATTTTTATGCTCAACAAACACAGTTTGAATGACTTTAAGCGAGTAAGTGCCGAAAAAGCTTTAATAACCTTAAAAACACAACTTTCAACGTAATATCAAGCATATAACTATTGTTTTCAAATCTAACCATCTCAGCACAATAAATATACTAAATACTATTGTATGCCGAGTTTTAGGCCAAATAAACCAAGTTTTAACGTCTTGAATAAAGTGAGTTCCAAAAGCATTTAAATACTTAAAAACACAACTTTGATCGTAATATCAAGCATATCTCGATTGTTTTCCATTCTAACCATTTCAACACAAAAATGTATACCAAATAGTGTCGTGTGCCAAATTTCATGCCAAACAAAGTATGTTTAAACGGTTTTAAGCGAGTGAGTGCCAAAAAAGCATTAAAAACCATAAAAACGCAACTTTGAAAATAATATATACCAAATGACTATAATTTTCAATGCTAACCATGTCAACACAATAATATATACCAAATAGTGTTGTGTGCCAAGTTTTATGCTTAATAAACCAAGTTTGAACGACTTTAAGAGAGTAAGTGCTGAAAAAGCTTTAATAACCATGAATACGCAACTTTGAACGCCATATCAACATTTTACTATTGTTTTCAAATCTAACAATTTCAACACAATAATATATACTAAATACTATTGTGTGCCGACTTTTATACCAAATAAACAAAGTTTTAAAGTCTTTAAGCAAGTTAGTGCCAAAAATGTTTTAAGAACATTAAAAACACAACTTCCAACGTAATATCAAGCCTATGACACTTGATTTAAATTGTAACCATTGGAACAGAATAATATATACCAAATAGTGTTGTGTGCTACGCTTCATGCCAAACAAACCAAGTTTCAACGGCTTTAAGCGACTAAGTGCCGAAAAAGCATTAAAAACCTTACAAACGTAACTTTGAACGTAATATAAAGTATATGACTATTATTTTCAATTCTAACCATTTCAATACAATAATATATGCAAAATTCTATTGTGTGAAAAATTTCATGCTAAACAAACAAAATTCGAACCACTTTAAGCGAGCAAGTGCCAAAAATCTTTAATAACCTTGAAAACGCAAGTTCGCACTTAATTTCAAGCGTATGACTATTGCTTTCAATTCTAACCATTTCAACACAATAATATATACTAATTAGTGTTGTGTGCCACGGTTCATGCGAAACAAACCAAGTTTGAACGACATGAAGCGACTAAGTTCCAAAAGACCATTAAAAACCGTAAAAACGCAACTTTGAACGTAATATCAAGCATATGACTATTGTTTTCAATTCTATCCATTTCAACACAATAATATAAAAAAACTTGTGTTGTGTGCCAAGTTTAATGCTAAACAAAGAAAGTTTGAACGACTATGGGCGAGCAAGTGCCAAATCTCATTAATAACCTTTAAAATGCAACTTCGCACTTAATTTCAAGCGCATAACTATTGTTTTCAACTCTAACAATTTCAACACAATAATACAACCTAAACAGTGTTGTGTGCCACGGTTCATGCGAAACAAACAAATTTTGAACGAATTTAAGCGACTAAGTTCCAAAAGAGCATTAAAAACCATAAAAACGCAAGTTTGAGCGTAATATCAAGCATATGACTATGGTTTTCAATTCTAACCATTGCAACACAATAATATATACCAAGTAGTGTTGTGCGCCAATTTTTATGCTCAACAAACACAGTTTGAATGACTTTAAGCGAGTAAGTGCCGAAAAAGCTTTAATAACCTTAAAAACGCAACTTTCAACGTAATATCAAGCATATAACTATTGTTTTCAAATCTAACCATCTCAGCACAATAAATATACTAAATACTATTGTGTGCCGAGTTTTAGGCCAAATAAACCAAGTTTTAACGTCGTGAATAAAGTTAGTTCCAAAAGCATTTAAATACTTAAAAACACAACTTTGATCGTAATATCAAGCATATCTCGATTGTTTTCCATTCTAACCATTTCAACACAAAAATGTATACCAAATAGTGTCGTGTGCCAAATTTCATGCCAAACAAAGTATGTTTAAATGGTTTTAAGCGAGTGAGTGCCAAAAAAGCATTAAAAACCATAAAAACGCAACTTTGTAAATAATATATACCAAATGACTATAATTTTCAATGCTAACCATGTCAACACAATAATATATACCAAATAGTGTTGTGTGCCAAGTTTTATGCTTAATAAACCAAGTTTGAACGACTTTAAGAGAGTAAGTGCTGAAAAAGCTTTAATAACCATGAATACGCAACTTTGAACGCCATATCAACATTTTACTATTGTTTTCAAATCTAACAATTTCAACACAATAATATATACTAAATACTATTGTGTGCCGAGTTTTATACCAAATAAACAAAGTTTTAACGTCAAGAAGCAAGTTAGTGCCAAAAATGTTTTAAGAACATTAAAAACACAACTTCCAACGTAATATCAAGCCTATGACTCTTGATTTAAATTGTAACCATTGGAACAGAATAATATATACCAAATAGTGTTGTGTGCTACGTTTCATGCCAAACAAACCAAGTTTCAACGGCTTTAAGCGACTAACTGCCGAAAAAGCATTAAGAACCTTACAAACGTAACTTTGAACGTAATATAAAGCATATGACTATTGTTTTCAATTCTAACCATTTCAATACAATAATATATGCAAAATTGTATTGTGTGCAAAGTTTCATGCTAAACAAACAAAATTCGAACCACTTTAAGCGAGCAAGTGCCAAAAATCTTTAATAACCTTGAAAACGCAAGTTCGCACTTAATTTCAAGCGTATGACTATTGCTTTCAATTCTAACCATTTCAACACAATAATATATACTAATTAGTGTTGTGTGCCACGGTTCATGCGAAACAAACCAAGTTTGAACGACATGAAGCGACTAAGTTCCAAAAGACCATTAAAAACCGTAAAAACGCAACTTTGAACGTAATATCAAGCATATGACTATTGTTTTCAATTCTATCCATTTCAACACAATAATATATAAAAACTTGTGTTGTGTGCCAAGTTTAATGCTAAACAAAGAAAGTTTGAACGACTATGGGCGAGCAAGTGCCAAATCTCATTAATAACCTTTAAAATGCAACTTCGCACTTAATTTCAAGCGCATAACTATTGTTTTCAACTCTAACAATTTCAACACAATAATACAACCTAAACAGTGTTGTGTGCCACGGTTCATGCGAAACAAACAAATTTTGAACGAATTTAAGCGACTAAGTTCCAAAAGAGCATTAAAAACCATAAAAACGCAAGTTTGAGCGTAATATCAAGCATATGACTATTGTTTTCAATTCTAACCATTGCAACACCATAATATATACCAAGTAGTGTTGTGCGCCAATTTTTATGCTCAACAAACACAGTTTGAATGACTTTAAGCGAGTAAGTGCCGAAAAAGCTTTAATAACCTTAAAAACACAACTTTCAACGTAATATCAAGCATATAACTATTGTTTTCAAATCTAACCATCTCAGCACAATAAATATACTAAATACTATTGTATGCTGAGTTTTAGGCCAAATAAACCAAGTTTTAACGTCTTGAATAAAGTGAGTTCCAAAAGCATTTAAATACTTAAAAACACAACTTTGATCGTAATATCAAGCATATCTCGATTGTTTTCCATTCTAACCATTTCAACACAAAAATGTATACCAAATAGTGTCGTGTGCCAAATTTCATGCCAAACAAAGTATGTTTAAACGGTTTTAAGCGAGTGAGTGCCAAAAAAGCATTAAAAACCATAAAAACGCAACTTTGAAAATAATATATACCAAATGACTATAATTTTCAATGCTAACCATGTCAACACAATAATATATACCAAATAGTGTTGTGTGCCAAGTTTTATGCTTAATAAACCAAGTTTGAACGACTTTAAGAGAGTAAGTGCTGAAAAAGCTTTAATAACCATGAATACGCAACTTTGAACGCCATATCAACATTTTACTATTGTTTTCAAATCTAACAATTTCAACACAATAATATATACTAAATACTATTGTGTGCCAACTTTTATACCAAATAAACAAAGTTTTAAAGTCTTTAAGCAAGTTAGTGCCAAAAATGTTTTAAGAACATTAAAAACACAACTTCCAACGTAATATCAAGCCTATGACACTTGATTTAAATTGTAACCATTGGAACAGAATAATATATACCAAATAGTGTTGTGTGCTACGTTTCATGCCAAACAAACCAAGTTTCAACGGCTTTAAGCGACTAAGTGCCGAAAAAGCATTAAAAACCTTACAAACGTAACTTTGAACGTAATATAAAGTATATGACTATTATTTTCAATTCTAACCATTTCAATACAATAATATATGCAAAATTCTATTGTGTGAAAAATTTCATGCTAAACAAACAAAATTCGAACCACTTTAAGCGAGCAAGTGCCAAAAATCTTTAATAACCTTGAAAACGCAAGTTCGCACTTAATTTCAAGCGTATGACTATTGCTTTCAATTCTAACCATTTCAACACAATAATATATACTAATTAGTGTTGTGTGCCACGGTTCATGCGAAACAAACCAAGTTTGAACGACATGAAGCGACTAAGTTCCAAAAGACCATTAAAAACCGTAAAAACGCAACTTTGAACGTAATATCAAGCATATGACTATTGTTTTCAATTCTATCCATTTCAACACAATAATATATAAAAATTTGTGTTGTGTGCCAAGTTTAATGCTAAACAAAGAAGGTTTGAACGACTACGGGCGAGCAAGTGCCAAATCTCATTAATAACCTTTAAAATGCAACTTCGCACTTAATTTCAAGCGCATAACTATTGTTTTCAACTCTAACAATTTCAACACAATAATACAACCTAAACAGTGTTGTGTGCCACGGTTCATGCGAAACAAACAAATTTTGAACGAATTTAAGCGACTAAGTTCCAAAAGAGCATTAAAAACCATAAAAACGCAAGTTTGAGCGTAATATCAAGCATATGACTATTGTTTTCAATTCTAACCATTGCAACACAATAATATATACCAAGTAGTGTTGTGCGCCAATTTTTATGCTCAACAAACACAGTTTGAATGACTTTAAGCGAGTAAGTGCCCAAAAAGCTATAATAACCTTAAAAACGCAACTTTCAACGTAATATCAAGCATATAACTATTGTTTTCAAATCTAACCATCTCAGCACAATAAATATACTAAATACTATTGTGTGCCGAGTTTTAGGCCAAATAAACCAAGTTTTAACGTCTTGAATAAAGTTAGTTCCAAAAGCATTTAAATACTTAAAAACACAACTTTGATCGTAATATCTAGCATATCTCGATTGTTTTCCATTCTAACCATTTCAACACAAAAATGTATACCAAATAGTGTCGTGTGCCAAATTTCATGCCAAACAAAGTATGTTTAAACGGTTTTAAGCGAGTGAGTGCCAAAAAAGCATTAAAAACCATAAAAACGCAACTTTGAAAATAATATATACCAAATGACTATAATTTTCAATGCTAACCATGTCAACACAATAATATATACCAAATAGTGTTGTGTGCCAAGTTTTATGCTTAATAAACCAAGTTTGAACGACTTTAAGAGAGTAAGTGCTGAAAAAGCTTTAATAACCATGAATACGCAACTTTGAACGCCATATCAACATTTTACTATTGTTTTCAAATCTAACAATTTCAACACAATAATATATACTAAATACTATTGTGTGCCGACTTTTATACCAAATAAACAAAGTTTTAAAGTCTTGAAGCAAGTTAGTGCCAAAAATGTTTTAAGAACATTAAAAACACAACTTCCAACGTAATATCAAGCCTATGACTCTTGATTTAAATTGTAACCATTGGAACACAATAATATATACCAAATAGTGTTGTGTGCGAAGTTTCATGCCAAACAAACCAAGTTTCAACGGCTTTAAGCGACTAAGTGCCGAAAAAGCATTAAGAACCTTACAAACGTAACTTTGAACGTAATATAAAGCATATGACTATTGTTTTCAATTCTAACCATTTCAATACAATAATATATGCAAAATTGTATTGTGTGCAAAGTTTCATGCTAAACAAACAAAATTCGAACCACTTTAAGCGAGCAAGTGCCAAAAATCTTTAATAACCTTGAAAACGCAAGTTCGCACTTAATTTCAAGCGTATGACTATTGCTTTCAATTCTAACCATTTCAACACAATAATATATACTAATTAGTGTTGTGTGCCACGGTTCATGCGAAACAAACCAAGTTTGAACGACATGAAGCGACTAAGTTCCAAAAGACCATTAAAAACCGTAAAAACGCAACTTTGAACGTAATATCAAGCATATGACTATTGTTTTCAATTCTATCCATTTCAACACAATAATATATAAAAACTTGTGTTGTGTGCCAAGTTTAATGCTAAACAAAGAAAGTTTGAACGACTATGGGCGAGCAAGTGCCAAATCTCATTAATAACCTTTAAAATGCAACTTCGCACTTAATTTCAAGCGCATAACTATTGTTTTCAACTCTAACAATTTCAACACAATAATACAACCTAAACAGTGTTGTGTGCCACGGTTCATGCGAAACAAACAAATTTTGAACGAATTTAAGCGACTAAGTTCCAAAAGAGCATTAAAAACCATAAAAACGCAAGTTTGAGCGTAATATCAAGCATATGACTATTGTTTTCAATTCTAACCATTGTAACACAATAATATATACCAAGTAGTGTTGTGCGCCAATTTTTATGCTCAACAAACACAGTTTGAATGACTTTAAGCGAGTAAGTGCCGAAAAAGCTTTAATAACCTTAAAAACACAACTTTCAACGTAATATCAAGCATATAACTATTGTTTTCAAATCTAACCATCTCAGCACAATAAATATACTAAATACTATTGTGTGCCGAGTTTTAGGCCAAATAAACCAAGTTTTAACGTCTTGAATAAAGTGAGTTCCAAAAGCATTTAAATACTTAAAAACACAACTTTGATCGTAATATCAAGCATATCTCGATTGTTTTCCATTCTAACCATTTCAACACAAAAATGTATACCAAATAGTGTCGTGTGCCAAATTTCATGCCAAACAAAGTATGTTTAAACGGTTTTAAGCAGTGAGTGCCAAAAAAGCATTAAAAACCATAAAAACGCAACTTTGAAAATAATATATACCAAATGACTATAATTTTCAATGCTAACCATGTCAACACAATAATATATACCAAATAGTGTTGTGTGCCAAGTTTTATGCTTAATAAACCAAGTTTGAACGACTTTAAGAGAGTAAGTGCTGAAAAAGCTTTAATAACCATGAATACGCAACTTTGAACGCCATATCAACATTTTACTATTGTTTTCAAATCTAACAATTTCAACACAATAATATATACTAAATACTATTGTGTGCCGACTTTTATACCAAATAAACAAAGTTTTAAAGTCTTGAAGCAAGTTAGTGCCAAAAATGTTTTAAGAACATTAAAAACACAACTTCCAACGTAATATCAAGCCTATGACTCTTGATTTAAATTGTAACCATTGGAACACAATAATATATACCAAATAGTGTTGTGTGCGAAGTTTCATGCCAAACAAACCAAGTTTCAACGGCTTTAAGCGACTAAGTGCCGAAAAAGCATTAAGAACCTTACAAACGTAACTTTGAACGTAATATAAAGCATATGACTATTATTTTCAATTCTAACCATTTCAACACAAAAATATATACCAAATAGTGTTTTGTGCCAAATTTCATGCCAAATAAAGGAAGTTTAAACGATTTTAAGCGGTAAGTGGCAAAAAAGCATTAAAAACCTTAATAACATAACATTGAACGTAATATATAGCAAATGACTATAGTTTTAAATGCTAACCATGTCAATAGAATAATATATACCAAATAGTATTGTGTGCCAAGTTTTATGCTTAACAAACCAAGTTTGAACGACTTTAAGCGAGTAAGTGCTGAAAAAGCTTTAATAACTATGAATACGCAACTTTGAACGCCATATCAACATTTTACTATTGTTTTCAAATCTAACAATTTCAACACAATAATATATACTAAATACTATTGTGTGCCGAGTTTTATACCAAATAAACAAAGTTTTAACGTCTTGAAGCAAGTTAGTGCCAAAAATGTTTTAAGAACATTAAAAACACAACTTCCAACGTAATATCAAGCCTATGACTCTTGATTTAAATTGTAACCATTGGAACAGAATAATATATACCAAATAGTGTTGTGTGCTACGTTTCATGCCAAACAAACCAAGTTTCAACGGCTATAAGCGACTAAGTGCCGAAAAAGCATTAAGAACCTTACAAACGTAACTTTGAACGTAATATAAAGCATATGACTATTATTTTAAATTCTAACCATTTCAATACAATAATATATGCAAAATTGTATTGTGTGCAAAGTTTCATGCTAAACAAACAAAATTCGAACCACTTTAAGCGAGCAAGTGCAAAAAATCTTTAATAACCTTGAAAACGCAAGTTCGCACTTAATTTCAAGCGTATGACTATTGCTTTCAATTCTAACCATTTCAACACAATAATATATACTAATTAGTGTTGTGTGCCACGGTTCATGCGAAACAAACCAAGTTTGAACGACATGAAGCGACTAAGTTCCAAAAGACCATTAAAAACCGTAAAAACGCAACTTTGAACGTAATATCAAGCATATGACTATTGTTTTCAATTCTATCCATTTCAACACAATAATATATAAAAACTTGTGTTGTGTGCCAAGTTTAATGCTAAACAAAGAAAGTTTGAACGACTATGGGCGAGCAAGTGCCAAATCTCATTAATAACCTTTAAAATGCAACTTCGCACTTAATTTCAAGCGCATAACTATTGTTTTCAACTCTAACAATTTCAACACAATAATACAACCTAAACAGTGTTGTGTGCCACGGTTCATGCGAAACAAACAAATTTTGAACGAATTTAAGCGACTAAGTTCCAAAAGAGCATTAAAAACCATAAAAACGCAAGTTTGAGCGTAATATCAAGCATATGACTATTGTTTTCAATTCTAACCATTGCAACACAATAATATATACCAAGTAGTGTTGTGCGCCAATTTTTATGCTCAACAAACACAGTTTGAATGACTTTAAGCGAGTAAGTGCCGAAAAAGCTTTAATAACCTTAAAAACGCAACTTTCAACGTAATATCAAGCATATAACTATTGTTTTCAAATCTAACCATCTCAGCACAATAAATATACTAAATACTATTGTGTGCCGAGATTTAGGCCAAATAAACCAAGTTTTAACGTCTTGAATAAAGTTAGTTCCAAAAGCATTTAAATACTTAAAAACACAACTTTGATCGTAATATCAAGCATATCTCGATTGTTTTCCATTCTAACCATTTCAACACAAAAATGTATACCAAATAGTGTCGTGTGCCAAATTTCATGCCAAACAAAGTATGTTTAAACGGTTTTAAGCGAGTGAGTGCCAAAAAAGCATTAAAAACCATAAAAACGCAACTTTGAAAATAATATATACCAAATGACTATAATTTTCAATGCTAACCATGTCAACACAATAATATATACCAAATAGTGTTGTGTGCCAAGTTTTATGCTTAATAAACCAAGTTTGAACGACTTTAAGAGAGTAAGTGCTGAAAAAGCTTTAATAACCATGAATACGCAACTTTGAACGCCATATCAACATTTTACTATTGTTTTCAAATCTAACAATTTCAACACAATAATATATACTAAATACTATTGTGTGCCGACTTTTATACCAAATAAACAAAGTTTTAAAGTCTTTAAGCAAGTTAGTGCCAAAAATGTTTTAAGAACATTAAAAACACAACTTCCAACGTAATATCAAGCCTATGACTCTTGATTTAAATTGTAACCATTGGAACACAATAATATATACCAAATAGTGTTGTGTGCGAAGTTTCATGCCAAACAAACCAAGTTTCAACGGCTTTAAGCGACTAAGTGCCGAAAAAGCATTAAGAACCTTACAAACGTAACTTTGAACGTAATATAAAGCATATGACTATTATTTTCAATTCTAACCATTTCAACACAAAAATATATACCAAATAGTGTTTTGTGCCAAATTTCATGCCAAATAAAGGAAGTTTAAACGATTTTAAGCGGTAAGTGGCAAAAAAGCATTAAAAACCTTAATAACATAACATTGAACGTAATATATAGCAAATGACTATAGTTTTAAATGCTAACCATGTCAATAGAATAATATATACCAAATAGTATTGTGTGCCAAGTTTTATGCTTAACAAACCAAGTTTGAACGACTTTAAGCGAGTAAGTGCTGAAAAAGCTTTAATAACTATGAATACGCAACTTTGAACGCCATATCAACATTTTACTATTGTTTTCAAATCTAACAATTTCAACACAATAATATATACTAAATACTATTGTGTGCCGAGTTTTATACCAAATAAACAAAGTTTTAACGTCTTGAAGCAAGTTAGTGCCAAAAATGTTTTAAGAACATTAAAAACACAACTTCCAACGTAATATCAAGCCTATGACTCTTGATTTAAATTGTAACCATTGGAACAGAATAATATATACCAAATAGTGTTGTGTGCTACGTTTCATGCCAAACAAACCAAGTTTCAACGGCTATAAGCGACTAAGTGCCGAAAAAGCATTAAGAACCTTACAAACGTAACTTTGAACGTAATATAAAGCATATGACTATTATTTTAAATTCTAACCATTTCAATACAATAATATATGCAAAATTGTATTGTGTGCAAAGTTTCATGCTAAACAAACAAAATTCGAACCACTTTAAGCGAGTAAGTGCAAAAAATCTTTAATAACCTTGAAAACGCAAGTTCGCACTTAATTTCAAGCGTATGACTATTGCTTTCAATTCTAACCATTTCAACACAATAATATATACTAATTAGTGTTGTGTGCCACGGTTCATGCGAAACAAACCAAGTTTGAACGACATGAAGCGACTAAGTTCCAAAAGACCATTAAAAACCGTAAAAACGCAACTTTGAACGTAATATCAAGCATATGACTATTGTTTTCAATTCTATCCATTTCAACACAATAATATATAAAAACTTGTGTTGTGTGCCAAGTTTAATGCTAAACAAAGAAAGTTTGAACGACTATGGGCGAGCAAGTGCCAAATCTCATTAATAACCTTTAAAATGCAACTTCGCACTTAATTTCAAGCGCATAACTATTGTTTTCAACTCTAACAATTTCAACACAATAATACAACCTAAACAGTGTTGTGTGCCACGGTTCATGCGAAACAAACAAATTTTGAACGAATTTAAGCGACTAAGTTCCAAAAGAGCATTAAAAACCATAAAAACGCAAGTTTGAGCGTAATATCAAGCATATGACTATGGTTTTCAATTCTAACCATTGCAACACAATAATATATACCAAGTAGTGTTGTGCGCCAATTTTTATGCTCAACAAACACAGTTTGAATGACTTTAAGCGAGTAAGTGCCGAAAAAGCTTTAATAACCTTAAAAACGCAACTTTCAACGTAATATCAAGCATATAACTATTGTTTTCAAATCTAACCATCTCAGCACAATAAATATACTAAATACTATTGTGTGCCGAGTTTTAGGCCAAATAAACCAAGTTTTAACGTCGTGAATAAAGTTAGTTCCAAAAGCATTTAAATACTTAAAAACACAACTTTGATCGTAATATCAAGCATATCTCGATTGTTTTCCATTCTAACCATTTCAACACAAAAATGTATACCAAATAGTGTCGTGTGCCAAATTTCATGCCAAACAAAGTATGTTTAAATGGTTTTAAGCGAGTGAGTGCCAAAAAAGCATTAAAAACCATAAAAACGCAACTTTGTAAATAATATATACCAAATGACTATAATTTTCAATGCTAACCATGTCAACACAATAATATATACCAAATAGTGTTGTGTGCCAAGTTTTATGCTTAATAAACCAAGTTTGAACGACTTTAAGAGAGTAAGTGCTGAAAAAGCTTTAATAACCATGAATACGCAACTTTGAACGCCATATCAACATTTTACTATTGTTTTCAAATCTAACAATTTCAACACAATAATATATACTAAATACTATTGTGTGCCGAGTTTTATACCAAATAAACAAAGTTTTAACGTCAAGAAGCAAGTTAGTGCCAAAAATGTTTTAAGAACATTAAAAACACAACTTCCAACGTAATATCAAGCCTATGACTCTTGATTTAAATTGTAACCATTGGAACAGAATAATATATACCAAATAGTGTTGTGTGCTACGTTTCATGCCAAACAAACCAAGTTTCAACGGCTTTAAGCGACTAACTGCCGAAAAAGCATTAAGAACCTTACAAACGTAACTTTGAACGTAATATAAAGCATATGACTATTGTTTTCAATTCTAACCATTTCAATACAATAATATATGCAAAATTGTATTGTGTGCAAAGTTTCATGCTAAACAAACAAAATTCGAACCACTTTAAGCGAGCAAGTGCCAAAAATCTTTAATAACCTTGAAAACGCAAGTTCGCACTTAATTTCAAGCGTATGACTATTGCTTTCAATTCTAACCATTTCAACACAATAATATATACTAATTAGTGTTGTGTGCCACGGTTCATGCGAAACAAACCAAGTTTGAACGACATGAAGCGACTAAGTTCCAAAAGACCATTAAAAACCGTAAAAACGCAACTTTGAACGTAATATCAAGCATATGACTATTGTTTTCAATTCTATCCATTTCAACACAATAATATATAAAAACTTGTGTTGTGTGCCAAGTTTAATGCTAAACAAAGAAAGTTTGAACGACTATGGGCGAGCAAGTGCCAAATCTCATTAATAACCTTTAAAATGCAACTTCGCACTTAATTTCAAGCGCATAACTATTGTTTTCAACTCTAACAATTTCAACACAATAATACAACCTAAACAGTGTTGTGTGCCACGGTTCATGCGAAACAAACAAATTTTGAACGAATTTAAGCGACTAAGTTCCAAAAGAGCATTAAAAACCATAAAAACGCAAGTTTGAGCGTAATATCAAGCATATGACTATTGTTTTCAATTCTAACCATTGCAACACCATAATATATACCAAGTAGTGTTGTGCGCCAATTTTTATGCTCAACAAACACAGTTTGAATGACTTTAAGCGAGTAAGTGCCGAAAAAGCTTTAATAACCTTAAAAACACAACTTTCAACGTAATATCAAGCATATAACTATTGTTTTCAAATCTAACCATCTCAGCACAATAAATATACTAAATACTATTGTATGCTGAGTTTTAGGCCAAATAAACCAAGTTTTAACGTCTTGAATAAAGTGAGTTCCAAAAGCATTTAAATACTTAAAAACACAACTTTGATCGTAATATCAAGCATATCTCGATTGTTTTCCATTCTAACCATTTCAACACAAAAATGTATACCAAATAGTGTCGTGTGCCAAATTTCATGCCAAACAAAGTATGTTTAAACGGTTTTAAGCGAGTGAGTGCCAAAAAAGCATTAAAAACCATAAAAACGCAACTTTGAAAATAATATATACCAAATGACTATAATTTTCAATGCTAACCATGTCAACACAATAATATATACCAAATAGTGTTGTGTGCCAAGTTTTATGCTTAATAAACCAAGTTTGAACGACTTTAAGAGAGTAAGTGCTGAAAAAGCTTTAATAACCATGAATACGCAACTTTGAACGCCATATCAACATTTTACTATTGTTTTCAAATCTAACAATTTCAACACAATAATATATACTAAATACTATTGTGTGCCAACTTTTATACCAAATAAACAAAGTTTTAAAGTCTTTAAGCAAGTTAGTGCCAAAAATGTTTTAAGAACATTAAAAACACAACTTCCAACGTAATATCAAGCCTATGACACTTGATTTAAATTGTAACCATTGGAACAGAATAATATATACCAAATAGTGTTGTGTGCTACGTTTCATGCCAAACAAACCAAGTTTCAACGGCTTTAAGCGACTAAGTGCCGAAAAAGCATTAAAAACCTTACAAACGTAACTTTGAACGTAATATAAAGTATATGACTATTATTTTCAATTCTAACCATTTCAATACAATAATATATGCAAAATTCTATTGTGTGAAAAATTTCATGCTAAACAAACAAAATTCGAACCACTTTAAGCGAGCAAGTGCCAAAAATCTTTAATAACCTTGAAAACGCAAGTTCGCACTTAATTTCAAGCGTATGACTATTGCTTTCAATTCTAACCATTTCAACACAATAATATATACTAATTAGTGTTGTGTGCCACGGTTCATGCGAAACAAACCAAGTTTGAACGACATGAAGCGACTAAGTTCCAAAAGACCATTAAAAACCGTAAAAACGCAACTTTGAACGTAATATCAAGCATATGACTATTGTTTTCAATTCTATCCATTTCAACACAATAATATATAAAAATTTGTGTTGTGTGCCAAGTTTAATGCTAAACAAAGAAGGTTTGAACGACTACGGGCGAGCAAGTGCCAAATCTCATTAATAACCTTTAAAATGCAACTTCGCACTTAATTTCAAGCGCATAACTATTGTTTTCAACTCTAACAATTTCAACACAATAATACAACCTAAACAGTGTTGTGTGCCACGGTTCATGCGAAACAAACAAATTTTGAACGAATTTAAGCGACTAAGTTCCAAAAGAGCATTAAAAACCATAAAAACGCAAGTTTGAGCGTAATATCAAGCATATGACTATTGTTTTCAATTCTAACCATTGCAACACAATAATATATACCAAGTAGTGTTGTGCGCCAATTTTTATGCTCAACAAACACAGTTTGAATGACTTTAAGCGAGTAAGTGCCCAAAAAGCTATAATAACCTTAAAAACGCAACTTTCAACGTAATATCAAGCATATAACTATTGTTTTCAAATCTAACCATCTCAGCACAATAAATATACTAAATACTATTGTGTGCCGAGTTTTAGGCCAAATAAACCAAGTTTTAACGTCTTGAATAAAGTTAGTTCCAAAAGCATTTAAATACTTAAAAACACAACTTTGATCGTAATATCTAGCATATCTCGATTGTTTTCCATTCTAACCATTTCAACACAAAAATGTATACCAAATAGTGTCGTGTGCCAAATTTCATGCCAAACAAAGTATGTTTAAACGGTTTTAAGCGAGTGAGTGCCAAAAAAGCATTAAAAACCATAAAAACGCAACTTTGAAAATAATATATACCAAATGACTATAATTTTCAATGCTAACCATGTCAACACAATAATATATACCAAATAGTGTTGTGTGCCAAGTTTTATGCTTAATAAACCAAGTTTGAACGACTTTAAGAGAGTAAGTGCTGAAAAAGCTTTAATAACCATGAATACGCAACTTTGAACGCCATATCAACATTTTACTATTGTTTTCAAATCTAACAATTTCAACACAATAATATATACTAAATACTATTGTGTGCCGACTTTTATACCAAATAAACAAAGTTTTAAAGTCTTGAAGCAAGTTAGTGCCAAAAATGTTTTAAGAACATTAAAAACACAACTTCCAACGTAATATCAAGCCTATGACTCTTGATTTAAATTGTAACCATTGGAACACAATAATATATACCAAATAGTGTTGTGTGCGAAGTTTCATGCCAAACAAACCAAGTTTCAACGGCTTTAAGCGACTAAGTGCCGAAAAAGCATTAAGAACCTTACAAACGTAACTTTGAACGTAATATAAAGCATATGACTATTGTTTTCAATTCTAACCATTTCAATACAATAATATATGCAAAATTGTATTGTGTGCAAAGTTTCATGCTAAACAAACAAAATTCGAACCACTTTAAGCGAGCAAGTGCCAAAAATCTTTAATAACCTTGAAAACGCAAGTTCGCACTTAATTTCAAGCGTATGACTATTGCTTTCAATTCTAACCATTTCAACACAATAATATATACTAATTAGTGTTGTGTGCCACGGTTCATGCGAAACAAACCAAGTTTGAACGACATGAAGCGACTAAGTTCCAAAAGACCATTAAAAACCGTAAAAACGCAACTTTGAACGTAATATCAAGCATATGACTATTGTTTTCAATTCTATCCATTTCAACACAATAATATATAAAAACTTGTGTTGTGTGCCAAGTTTAATGCTAAACAAAGAAAGTTTGAACGACTATGGGCGAGCAAGTGCCAAATCTCATTAATAACCTTTAAAATGCAACTTCGCACTTAATTTCAAGCGCATAACTATTGTTTTCAACTCTAACAATTTCAACACAATAATACAACCTAAACAGTGTTGTGTGCCACGGTTCATGCGAAACAAACAAATTTTGAACGAATTTAAGCGACTAAGTTCCAAAAGAGCATTAAAAACCATAAAAACGCAAGTTTGAGCGTAATATCAAGCATATGACTATTGTTTTCAATTCTAACCATTGCAACACAATAATATATACCAAGTAGTGTTGTGCGCCAATTTTTATGCTCAACAAACACAGTTTGAATGACTTTAAGCGAGTAAGTGCCGAAAAAGCTTTAATAACCTTAAAAACACAACTTTCAACGTAATATCAAGCATATAACTATTGTTTTCAAATCTAACCATCTCAGCACAATAAATATACTAAATACTATTGTGTGCCGAGTTTTAGGCCAAATAAACCAAGTTTTAACGTCTTGAATAAAGTGAGTTCCAAAAGCATTTAAATACTTAAAAACACAACTTTGATCGTAATATCAAGCATATCTCGATTGTTTTCCATTCTAACCATTTCAACACAAAAATGTATACCAAATAGTGTCGTGTGCCAAATTTCATGCCAAACAAAGTATGTTTAAACGGTTTTAAGCAGTGAGTGCCAAAAAAGCATTAAAAACCATAAAAACGCAACTTTGAAAATAATATATACCAAATGACTATAATTTTCAATGCTAACCATGTCAACACAATAATATATACCAAATAGTGTTGTGTGCCAAGTTTTATGCTTAATAAACCAAGTTTGAACGACTTTAAGAGAGTAAGTGCTGAAAAAGCTTTAATAACCATGAATACGCAACTTTGAACGCCATATCAACATTTTACTATTGTTTTCAAATCTAACAATTTCAACACAATAATATATACTAAATACTATTGTGTGCCGACTTTTATACCAAATAAACAAAGTTTTAAAGTCTTGAAGCAAGTTAGTGCCAAAAATGTTTTAAGAACATTAAAAACACAACTTCCAACGTAATATCAAGCCTATGACTCTTGATTTAAATTGTAACCATTGGAACACAATAATATATACCAAATAGTGTTGTGTGCGAAGTTTCATGCCAAACAAACCAAGTTTCAACGGCTTTAAGCGACTAAGTGCCGAAAAAGCATTAAGAACCTTACAAACGTAACTTTGAACGTAATATAAAGCATATGACTATTATTTTCAATTCTAACCATTTCAACACAAAAATATATACCAAATAGTGTTTTGTGCCAAATTTCATGCCAAATAAAGGAAGTTTAAACGATTTTAAGCGGTAAGTGGCAAAAAAGCATTAAAAACCTTAATAACATAACATTGAACGTAATATATAGCAAATGACTATAGTTTTAAATGCTAACCATGTCAATAGAATAATATATACCAAATAGTATTGTGTGCCAAGTTTTATGCTTAACAAACCAAGTTTGAACGACTTTAAGCGAGTAAGTGCTGAAAAAGCTTTAATAACTATGAATACGCAACTTTGAACGCCATATCAACATTTTACTATTGTTTTCAAATCTAACAATTTCAACACAATAATATATACTAAATACTATTGTGTGCCGAGTTTTATACCAAATAAACAAAGTTTTAACGTCTTGAAGCAAGTTAGTGCCAAAAATGTTTTAAGAACATTAAAAACACAACTTCCAACGTAATATCAAGCCTATGACTCTTGATTTAAATTGTAACCATTGGAACAGAATAATATATACCAAATAGTGTTGTGTGCTACGTTTCATGCCAAACAAACCAAGTTTCAACGGCTATAAGCGACTAAGTGCCGAAAAAGCATTAAGAACCTTACAAACGTAACTTTGAACGTAATATAAAGCATATGACTATTATTTTAAATTCTAACCATTTCAATACAATAATATATGCAAAATTGTATTGTGTGCAAAGTTTCATGCTAAACAAACAAAATTCGAACCACTTTAAGCGAGCAAGTGCAAAAAATCTTTAATAACCTTGAAAACGCAAGTTCGCACTTAATTTCAAGCGTATGACTATTGCTTTCAATTCTAACCATTTCAACACAATAATATATACTAATTAGTGTTGTGTGCCACGGTTCATGCGAAACAAACCAAGTTTGAACGACATGAAGCGACTAAGTTCCAAAAGACCATTAAAAACCGTAAAAACGCAACTTTGAACGTAATATCAAGCATATGACTATTGTTTTCAATTCTATCCATTTCAACACAATAATATATAAAAACTTGTGTTGTGTGCCAAGTTTAATGCTAAACAAAGAAAGTTTGAACGACTATGGGCGAGCAAGTGCCAAATCTCATTAATAACCTTTAAAATGCAACTTCGCACTTAATTTCAAGCGCATAACTATTGTTTTCAACTCTAACAATTTCAACACAATAATACAACCTAAACAGTGTTGTGTGCCACGGTTCATGCGAAACAAACAAATTTTGAACGAATTTAAGCGACTAAGTTCCAAAAGAGCATTAAAAACCATAAAAACGCAAGTTTGAGCGTAATATCAAGCATATGACTATTGTTTTCAATTCTAACCATTGCAACACAATAATATATACCAAGTAGTGTTGTGCGCCAATTTTTATGCTCAACAAACACAGTTTGAATGACTTTAAGCGAGTAAGTGCCGAAAAAGCTTTAATAACCTTAAAAACGCAACTTTCAACGTAATATCAAGCATATAACTATTGTTTTCAAATCTAACCATCTCAGCACAATAAATATACTAAATACTATTGTGTGCCGAGATTTAGGCCAAATAAACCAAGTTTTAACGTCTTGAATAAAGTTAGTTCCAAAAGCATTTAAATACTTAAAAACACAACTTTGATCGTAATATCAAGCATATCTCGATTGTTTTCCATTCTAACCATTTCAACACAAAAATGTATACCAAATAGTGTCGTGTGCCAAATTTCATGCCAAACAAAGTATGTTTAAACGGTTTTAAGCGAGTGAGTGCCAAAAAAGCATTAAAAACCATAAAAACGCAACTTTGAAAATAATATATACCAAATGACTATAATTTTCAATGCTAACCATGTCAACACAATAATATATACCAAATAGTGTTGTGTGCCAAGTTTTATGCTTAATAAACCAAGTTTGAACGACTTTAAGAGAGTAAGTGCTGAAAAAGCTTTAATAACCATGAATACGCAACTTTGAACGCCATATCAACATTTTACTATTGTTTTCAAATCTAACAATTTCAACACAATAATATATACTAAATACTATTGTGTGCCGACTTTTATACCAAATAAACAAAGTTTTAAAGTCTTTAAGCAAGTTAGTGCCAAAAATGTTTTAAGAACATTAAAAACACAACTTCCAACGTAATATCAAGCCTATGACTCTTGATTTAAATTGTAACCATTGGAACACAATAATATATACCAAATAGTGTTGTGTGCGAAGTTTCATGCCAAACAAACCAAGTTTCAACGGCTTTAAGCGACTAAGTGCCGAAAAAGCATTAAGAACCTTACAAACGTAACTTTGAACGTAATATAAAGCATATGACTATTATTTTCAATTCTAACCATTTCAACACAAAAATATATACCAAATAGTGTTTTGTGCCAAATTTCATGCCAAATAAAGGAAGTTTAAACGATTTTAAGCGGTAAGTGGCAAAAAAGCATTAAAAACCTTAATAACATAACATTGAACGTAATATATAGCAAATGACTATAGTTTTAAATGCTAACCATGTCAATAGAATAATATATACCAAATAGTATTGTGTGCCAAGTTTTATGCTTAACAAACCAAGTTTGAACGACTTTAAGCGAGTAAGTGCTGAAAAAGCTTTAATAACTATGAATACGCAACTTTGAACGCCATATCAACATTTTACTATTGTTTTCAAATCTAACAATTTCAACACAATAATATATACTAAATACTATTGTGTGCCGAGTTTTATACCAAATAAACAAAGTTTTAACGTCTTGAAGCAAGTTAGTGCCAAAAATGTTTTAAGAACATTAAAAACACAACTTCCAACGTAATATCAAGCCTATGACTCTTGATTTAAATTGTAACCATTGGAACAGAATAATATATACCAAATAGTGTTGTGTGCTACGTTTCATGCCAAACAAACCAAGTTTCAACGGCTATAAGCGACTAAGTGCCGAAAAAGCATTAAGAACCTTACAAACGTAACTTTGAACGTAATATAAAGCATATGACTATTATTTTAAATTCTAACCATTTCAATACAATAATATATGCAAAATTGTATTGTGTGCAAAGTTTCATGCTAAACAAACAAAATTCGAACCACTTTAAGCGAGCAAGTGCAAAAAATCTTTAATAACCTTGAAAACGCAAGTTCGCACTTAATTTCAAGCGTATGACTATTGCTTTCAATTCTAACCATTTCAACACAATAATATATACTAATTAGTGTTGTGTGCCACGGTTCATGCGAAACAAACCAAGTTTGAACGACATGAAGCGACTAAGTTCCAAAAGACCATTAAAAACCGTAAAAACGCAACTTTGAACGTAATATCAAGCATATGACTATTGTTTTCAATTCTATCCATTTCAACACAATAATATATAAAAACTTGTGTTGTGTGCCAAGTTTAATGCTAAACAAAGAAAGTTTGAACGACTATGGGCGAGCAAGTGCCAAATCTCATTAATAACCTTTAAAATGCAACTTCGCACTTAATTTCAAGCGCATAACTATTGTTTTCAACTCTAACAATTTCAACACAATAATACAACCTAAACAGTGTTGTGTGCCACGGTTCATGCGAAACAAACAAATTTTGAACGAATTTAAGCGACTAAGTTCCAAAAGAGCATTAAAAACCATAAAAACGCAAGTTTGAGCGTAATATCAAGCATATGACTATTGTTTTCAATTCTAACCATTGCAACACAATAATATATACCAAGTAGTGTTGTGCGCCAATTTTTATCCTCAACAAACACAGTTTGAATGACTTTAAGCGAGTAAGTGCCGAAAAAGCTTTAATAACCTGAAAAACGCAACTTTCAACGTAATATCAAGCATATAACTATTGTTTTCAAATCTAACCATCTCAGCACAATAAATATACTAAATACTATTGTGTGCCGAGATTTAGGCCAAATAAACCAAGTTTTAACGTCTTGAATAAAGTTAGTTCCAAAAGCATTTAAATACTTAAAAACACAACTTTGATCGTAATATCAAGCATATCTCGATTGTTTTCCATTCTAACCATTTCAACACAAAAATGTATACCAAATAGTGTCGTGTGCCAAATTTCATGCCAAACAAAGTATGTTTAAACGGTTTTAAGCGAGTGAGTGCCAAAAAAGCATTAAAAACCATAAAAACGCAACTTTGAAAATAATATATACCAAATGACTATAATTTTCAATGCTAACCATGTCAACACAATAATATATACCAAATGGTGTTGTGTGCCAAGTTTTATGCTTAATAAACCAAGTTTGAACGACTTTAAGAGAGTAAGTGCTGAAAAAGCTTTAATAACCATGAATACGCAACTTTGAACGCCATATCAACATTTTACTATTGTTTTCAAATCTAACAATTTCAACACAATAATATATACTAAATACTATTGTGTGCCGACTTTTATACAAAATAAACAAAGTTTTAAAGTCTTGAAGCAAGTTAGTGCCAAAAATGTTTTAAGAACATTAAAAACACAACTTCCAACGTAATATCAAGCCTATGACTCTTGATTTAAATTGTAACCATTGGAACACAATAATATATACCAAATAGTGTTGTGTGCGAAGTTTCATGCCAAACAAACCAAGTTTCAACGGCTTTAAGCGACTAAGTGCCGAAAAAGCATTAAGAACCTTACAAATGTAACTTTGAACGTAATATAAAGCATATGACTATTATTTTCAATTCTAACCATTTCAACACAAAAATATATACCAAATAGTGTTTTGTGCAAAATTTCATGCCAAATAAAGGAAGTTTAAACGATTTTAAGCGGTAAGTGGCAAAAAAGCATTAAAAACCTTAATAACATAACATTGAACGTAATATATAGCAAATGACTATGGTTTTAAATGCTAACCATGTCAACAGAATAATATATACCAAATAGTATTGTGTGCCAAGTTTTATGCTTAACAAACCAAGTTTGAACGACTTTAAGCGAGTAAGTGCTGAAAAAGCTTTAATAACTATGAATACGCAAGTTTAAACGCCATATCAACATTTTACTATTGTTTTCAAATCTAACAATTTCAACACAATAATATATACTAAATACTATTGTGTGCCGACTTTTATACCAAATAAACAAAGTTTTAAAGTCTTGAAGCAAGTTAGTGCCAAAAATGTTTTAAGAACATTAAAAACACAACTTCCAACGTAATATCAAGCCTATGACTCTTGATTTAAATTGTAACCATTGGAACACAATAATATATACCAAATAGTGTTGTGTGCGAAGTTTCATGCCAAACAAACCAAGTTTCAACGGCTTTAAGCGACTAAGTGCCGAAAAAGCATTAAGAACCTTACAAATGTAACTTTAAACGTAATATAAAGCATATGACTATTATGTTCAATTCTAACCATTTCAACACAAAAATATATACCAAATAGTGTTTTGTGCCAAATTTCATGCCAAATAAAGGAAGTTTAAACGATTTTAAGCGGTAAGTGGCAAAAAAGCATTAAAAACCTTAATAACATAACATTGAACGTAATATATAGCAAATGACTATGGTTTTAAATGCTAACCATGTCAACAGAATAATATATACCAAATAGTATTGTGTGCCAAGTTTTATGCTTAACAAACCAAGTTTGAACGACTTTAAGCGAGTAAGTGCTGAAAAAGCTTTAATAACTATGAATACGCAACTTTGAACGCCATATCAACATTTTACTATTGTTTTCAAATCTAACAATTTCAACACAATAATATATACTAAATACTATTGTGTGCCGAGTTTTATACCAAATAAACAAAGTTTTAACGTCTTGAAGCAAGTTAGTGCCAAAAATGTTTTAAGAACATTAAAAACACAACTTCCAACGTAATATCAAGCCTATGACTCTTGATTTAAATTGTAACTATTGGAACAGAATAATATATACCAAATAGTGTTGTGTGCTACATTTCATGCCAAACAAACCAAGTTTCAACGGCTATAAGCGACTAAGTGCCGAAAAAGCATTAAGAACCTTACAAACGTAACTTTGAACGTAATATAAAGCATATGACTATTATTTTCAATTCTAACCATTTCAATACAATAATATATGCAAAATTGTATTGTGTGCAAAGTTTCATGCTAAACAAACAAAATTCGAACCACTTTAAGCGAGCAAGTGCCAAAAATCTTTAATAACCTTGAAAACGCAAGTTCGCACTTAATTTCAAGCGTATGACTATTGCTTTCAATTCTAACCATTTCAACACAATAATATATACTAATTAGTGTTGTGTGCCACGGTTCATGCGAAACAAACCAAGTTTGAAAGACATGAAGTGACTAAGTTCCAAAAGACCATTAAAAACCGTAAAAACGCAACTTTAAACGAAATATCAAGCATATGACTATTGTTTTCAATTCTATCCATTTCAACACAATAATATATAAAAATTTGTGTTGTGTGCCAAGTTTAATGCTAAACAAAGAAAGTTTGAACGACTATGGGCGAGCAAGTGCCAAATCTCATTAATAACCTTTAAAATGCAACTTCGCACTTAATTTCAAGCGCATAACTATTGTTTTCAACTCTAACAATTTCAACACAATAATACAACCTAAACAGTGTTGTGTGCCACGGTTCATGCGAAACAAACAAATTTTGAACGAATTTAAGCGACTAAGTTCCAAAAGAGCATTTAAAACCATAAAAACGCAAGTTTGAGCGTAATATCAAGCATATGACTATTGTTTTCAATTCTAACCATTGCAACACAATAATTTATACCAAGTAGTGTTGTGCGCCAATTTTTATGCTCAACAAACACAGTTTGAATGACTTTAAGCGAGTAAGTGCCGAAAAAGCTTTAATAACCTTAAAAACGCAACTTTCAACGTAATATCAAGCATATAACTATTGTTTTCAAATCTAACCATCTCAGCACAATAAATATACTAAATACTATTGTGTGCCGAGTTTTAGGCCAAATAAACCAAGTTTTAACGTCTTGAATAAAGTTAGTTCCAAAAGCATTTAAATACTTAAAAACACAACTTTGATCGTAATATCTAGCATATCTCGATTGTTTTCCATTCTAACCATTTCAACACAAAAATGTATACCAAATAGTGTCGTGTGCCAAATTTCATGCCAAACAAAGTATGTTTAAACGGTTTTAAGCGAGTGAGTGCCAAAAAAGCATTAAAACCCATAAAAACGCAACTTTGAAAATAATATATACCAAATGACTATAATTTTCAATGCTAACCATGTCAACACAATAATATATACCAAATAGTGTTGTGTGCCAAGTTTTATGCTTAATAAACCAAGTTTGAACGACTTTAAGAGAGTAAGTGCTGAAAAAGCTTTAATAACCATGAATACGCAACTTTGAACGCCATATCAACATTTTACTATTGTTTTCAAATCTAACAATTTCAACACAATAATATATACTAAATACTATTGTGTGCCGACTTTTATACCAAATAAACAAAGTTTTAAAGTCTTGAAGCAAGTTAGTGCCAAAAATGTTTTAAGAACATTAAAAACACAACTTCCAACGTAATATCAAGCCTATGACTCTTGATTTAAATTGTAACCATTGGAACACAATAATATATACCAAATAGTGTTGTGTGCGATGTTTCATGCCAAACAAACCAAGTTTCAACGGCTTTAAGCGACTAAGTGCCGAAAAAGCATTAAGAACCTTACAAACGTAACTTTGAACGTAATATAAAGCATATGAGTATTATTTTCAATTCTAAGCATTTCAACACAAAAATATACCAAATAGTGTTTTGTGCCAAATTTCATGCCAAATAAAGGAAGTTTAAACGATTTTAAGCGGTAAGTGGCAAAAAAGCATTAAAAACCTTAATAACATAACATTGAACGTAATATATAGCAAATGACTATGGTTTTAAATGCTAACCATGTCAACAGAATAATATATACCAAATAGTATTGTGTGCCAAGTTTTATGCTTAACAAACCAAGTTTGAACGACTTTAAGCGAGTAAGTGCTGAAAAAGCTTTAATAACTATGAATACGCAACTTTGAACGCCATATCAACATTTTACTATTGTTTTCAAATCTAACAATTTCAACACAATAATATATACTAAATACTATTGTGTGCCGTGTTTTATACCAAATAAACAAAGTTTTAACGTCTTGAAGCAAGTTAGTGCCAAAAATGTTTTAAGAACATTAAAAACACAACTTCCAACGTAATATCAAGCCTATGACACTTGATTTAAATTGTAACCATTGGAACAGAATAATATATACCAAATAGTGTTGTGTGCTACGTTTCATGCCAAACAAACCAAGTTTCAACGGCTTTAAGCGACTAAGTGCCGAAAAAGCATTAAAAACCTTACAAACGTAACTTTGAACGTAATATAAAGCATATGACTATTATTTTAAATTCTAACCATTTCAATACAATAATATATGCAAAATTGTATTGTGTGCAAAGTTTCATGCTAAACAAACAAAATTCGAACCACTTTAAGCGAGCAAGTGCAAAAAATCTTTAATAACCTTGAAAACGCAAGTTCGCACTTAATTTCAAGCGTATGACTATTGCTTTCAATTCTAACCATTTCAACACAATAATATATACTAATTAGTGTTGTGTGCCACGGTTCATGCGAAACAAACCAAGTTTGAACGACATGAAGCGACTAAGTTCCAAAAGACCATTAAAAACCGTAAAAACGCAACTTTGAACGTAATATCAAGCATATGACTATAGTTTTCAATTCTATCCATTTCAACACAATAATATATAAAAACTTGTGTTGTGTGCCAAGTTTAATGCTAAACAAAGAAAGTTTGAACGACTATGGGCGAGCAAGTGCCAAATCTCATTAATAACCTTTAAAATGCAACTTCGCACTTAATTTCAAGCGCATAACTATTGTTTTCAACTCTAACAATTTCAACACAATAATACAACCTAAACAGTGTTGTGTGCCACGGTTCATGCGAAACAAACAAATTTTGAACGAATTTAAGCGACTAAGTTCCAAAAGAGCATTAAAAACCATAAAAACGCAAGTTTGAGCGTAATATCAAGCATATGACTATTGTTTTCAATTCTAACCATTGCAACACAATAATATATACCAAGTAGTGTTGTGCGCCAATTTTTATGCTCAACAAACACAGTTTGAATGACTTTAAGCGAGTAAGTGCCGAAAAAGCTTTAATAACCTTAAAAACGCAACTTTCAACGTAATATCAAGCATATAACTATTGTTTTCAAATCTAACCATCTCAGCACAATAAATATACTAAATACTATTGTGTGCCGAGATTTAGGCCAAATAAACCAAGTTTTAACGTCTTGAATAAAGTTAGTTCCAAAAGCATTTAAATACTTAAAAACACAACTTTGATCGTAATATCAAGCATATCTCGATTGTTTTCCATTCTAACCATTTCAACACAAAAATGTATACCAAATAGTGTCGTGTGCCAAATTTCATGCCAAACAAAGTATGTTTAAACGGTTTTAAGCGAGTGAGTGCCAAAAAAGCATTAAAAACCATAAAAACGCAACTTTGAAAATAATATATACCAAATGACTATAATTTTCAATGCTAACCATGTCAACACAATAATATATACCAAATAGTGTTGTGTGCCAAGTTTTATGCTTAATAAACCAAGTTTGAACGACTTTAAGAGAGTAAGTGCTGAAAAAGCTTTAATAACCATGAATACGCAACTTTGAACGCCATATCAACATTTTACTATTGTTTTCAAATCTAACAATTTCAACACAATAATATATACTAAATACTATTGTGTGCCGACTTTTATACCAAATAAACAAAGTTTTAAAGTCTTTAAGCAAGTTAGTGCCAAAAATGTTTTAAGAACATTAAAAACACAACTTCCAACGTAATATCAAGCCTATGACTCTTGATTTAAATTGTAACCATTGGAACACAATAATATATACCAAATAGTGTTGTGTGCGAAGTTTCATGCCAAACAAACCAAGTTTCAACGGCTTTAAGCGACTAAGTGCCGAAAAAGCATTAAGAACCTTACAAATGTAACTTTGAACGTAATATAAAGCATATGACTATTATTTTCAATTCTAACCATTTCAACACAAAAATATATACCAAATAGTGTTTTGTGCCAAATTTCATGCCAAATAAAGGAAGTTTAAACGATTTTAAGCGGTAAGTGGCAAAAAAGCATTAAAAACCTTAATAACATAACATTGAACGTAATATATAGCAAATGACTATGGTTTTAAATGCTAACCATGTCAACAGAATAATATATACCAAATAGTATTGTGTGCCAAGTTTTATGCTTAACAAACCAAGTTTGAACGACTTTAAGCGAGTAAGTGCTGAAAAAGCTTTAATAACTATGAATACGCAAGTTTAAACGCCATATCAACATTTTACTATTGTTTTCAAATCTAACAATTTCAACACAATAATATATACTAAATACTATTGTGTGCCGACTTTTATACCAAATAAACAAAGTTTTAAAGTCTTGAAGCAAGTTAGTGCCAAAAATGTTTTAAGAACATTAAAAACACAACTTCCAACGTAATATCAAGCCTATGACTCTTGATTTAAATTGTAACCATTGGAACACAATAATATATACCAAATAGTGTTGTGTGCGAAGTTTCATGCCAAACAAACCAAGTTTCAACGGCTTTAAGCGACTAAGTGCCGAAAAAGCATTAAGAACCTTACAAATGTAACTTTAAACGTAATATAAAGCATATGACTATTATGTTCAATTCTAACCATTTCAACACAAAAATATATACCAAATAGTGTTTTGTGCCAAATTTCATGCCAAATAAAGGAAGTTTAAACGATTTTAAGCGGTAAGTGGCAAAAAAGCATTAAAAACCTTAATAACATAACATTGAACGTAATATATAGCAAATGACTATGGTTTTAAATGCTAACCATGTCAACAGAATAATATATACCAAATAGTATTGTGTGCCAAGTTTTATGCTTAACAAACCAAGTTTGAACGACTTTAAGCGAGTAAGTGCTGAAAAAGCTTTAATAACTATGAATACGCAACTTTGAACGCCATATCAACATTTTACTATTGTTTTCAAATCTAACAATTTCAACACAATAATATATACTAAATACTATTGTGTGCCGAGTTTTATACCAAATAAACAAAGTTTTAACGTCTTGAAGCAAGTTAGTGCCAAAAATGTTTTAAGAACATTAAAAACACAACTTCCAACGTAATATCAAGCCTATGACTCTTGATTTAAATTGTAACTATTGGAACAGAATAATATATACCAAATAGTGTTGTGTGCTACATTTCATGCCAAACAAACCAAGTTTCAACGGCTATAAGCGACTAAGTGCCGAAAAAGCATTAAGAACCTTACAAACGTAACTTTGAACGTAATATAAAGCATATGACTATTATTTTCAATTCTAACCATTTCAATACAATAATATATGCAAAATTGTATTGTGTGCAAAGTTTCATGCTAAACAAACAAAATTCGAACCACTTTAAGCGAGCAAGTGCCAAAAATCTTTAATAACCTTGAAAACGCAAGTTCGCACTTAATTTCAAGCGTATGACTATTGCTTTCAATTCTAACCATTTCAACACAATAATATATACTAATTAGTGTTGTGTGCCACGGTTCATGCGAAACAAACCAAGTTTGAAAGACATGAAGTGACTAAGTTCCAAAAGACCATTAAAAACCGTAAAAACGCAACTTTAAACGAAATATCAAGCATATGACTATTGTTTTCAATTCTATCCATTTCAACACAATAATATATAAAAATTTGTGTTGTGTGCCAAGTTTAATGCTAAACAAAGAAAGTTTGAACGACTATGGGCGAGCAAGTGCCAAATCTCATTAATAACCTTTAAAATGCAACTTCGTACTTAATTTCAAGCGCATAACTATTGTTTTCAACTCTAACAATTTCAACACAATAATACAACCTAAACAGTGTTGTGTGCCACGGTTCATGCGAAACAAACAAATTTTGAACGAATTTAAGCGACTAAGTTCCAAAAGAGCATTTAAAACCATAAAAACGCAAGTTTGAGCGTAATATCAAGCATATGACTATTGTTTTCAATTCTAACCATTGCAACACAATAATTTATACCAAGTAGTGTTGTGCGCCAATTTTTATGCTCAACAAACACAGTTTGAATGACTTTAAGCGAGTAAGTGCCGAAAAAGCTTTAATAACCTTAAAAACGCAACTTTCAACGTAATATCAAGCATATAACTATTGTTTTCAAATCTAACCATCTCAGCACAATAAATATACTAAATACTATTGTGTGCCGAGTTTTAGGCCAAATAAACCAAGTTTTAACGTCTTGAATAAAGTTAGTTCCAAAAGCATTTAAATACTTAAAAACACAACTTTGATCGTAATATCTAGCATATCTCGATTGTTTTCCATTCTAACCATTTCAACACAAAAATGTATACCAAATAGTGTCGTGTGCCAAATTTCATGCCAAACAAAGTATGTTTAAACGGTTTTAAGCGAGTGAGTGCCAAAAAAGCATTAAAAACCATAAAAACGCAACTTTGAAAATAATATATACCAAATGACTATAATTTTCAATGCTAACCATGTCAACACAATAATATATACCAAATAGTGTTGTGTGCCAAGTTTTATGCTTAATAAACCAAGTTTGAACGACTTTAAGAGAGTAAGTGCTGAAAAAGCTTTAATAACCATGAATACGCAACTTTGAACGCCATATCAACATTTTACTATTGTTTTCAAATCTAACAATTTCAACACAATAATATATACTAAATACTATTGTGTGCCGACTTTTATACCAAATAAACAAAGTTTTAAAGTCTTGAAGCAAGTTAGTGCCAAAAATGTTTTAAGAACATTAAAAACACAACTTCCAACGTAATATCAAGCCTATGACTCTTGATTTAAATTGTAACCATTGGAACACAATAATATATAGCAAATAGTGTTGTGTGCGATGTTTCATGTCAAACAAACCAAGTTTCAACGGCTTTAAGCGACTAAGTGCCGAAAAAGCATTAAGAACCTTACAAACGTAACTTTGAACGTAATATAAAGCATATGAGTATTATTTTCAATTCTAAGCATTTCAACACAAAAATATACCAAATAGTGTTTTGTGCCAAATTTCATGCCAAATAAAGGAAGTTTAAACGATTTTAAGCGGTAAGTGGCAAAAAAGCATTAAAAACCTTAATAACATAACATTGAACGTAATATATAGCAAATGACTATGGTTTTAAATGCTAACCATGTCAACAGAATAATATATACCAAATAGTATTGTGTGCCAAGTTTTATGCTTAACAAACCAAGTTTGAACGACTTTAAGCGAGTAAGTGCTGAAAAAGCTTTAATAACTATGAATACGCAACTTTGAACGCCATATCAACATTTTACTATTGTTTTCAAATCTAACAATTTCAACACAATAATATATACTAAATACTATTGTGTGCCGAGTTTTATACCAAATAAACAAAGTTTTAACGTCTTGAAGCAAGTTAGTGCCAAAAATGTTTTAAGAACATTAAAAACACAACTTCCAACGTAATATCAAGCCTATGACACTTGATTTAAATTGTAACCATTGGAACAGAATAATATATACCAAATAGTGTTGTGTGCTACGTTTCATGCCAAACAAACCAAGTTTCAACGGCTTTAAGCGACTAAGTGCCGAAAAAGCATTAAGAACCTTACAAACGTAACTTTAAACGTAATGTAAAGCATATGACTATTATTTTCAATTCTAACCATTTCAATACAATAATATATGCAAAATTGTATTGTGTGCAAAGTTTCATGCTAAACAAACAAAATTCGAACCACTTTAAGCGAGCAAGTGCCAAAAATCTTTAATAACCTTGAAAACGCAAGTTCACACTTAATTTCAAGCGTATGACTATTGCTTTCAATTCTAACCATTTCAACACAATAATATATACTAATTAGTGTTGTGTGCCACGGTTCATGCGAAACAAACCAAGTTTGAACGACATGAAGCGACTAAGTTCCAAAAGACCATTAAAAACCGTAAAAACACAACTTTAAACGAAATATCAAGCATATGACTATTGTTTTCAATTCTATCCATTTCAACACAATAATATATAAAAATTTGTGTTGTGTGCCAAGTTTAATGCTAAACAAAGAAAGTTTGAACGACTATGGGCGAGCAAGTGCCAAATCTCATTAATAACCTTTAAAATGCAACTTCGCACTTAATTTCAAGCGCATAACTATTGTTTTCAACTCTAACAATTTCAACACAATAATACAACCTAAACAGTGTTGTGTGCCACGGTTCATGCGAAACAAACAAATTTTGAACGAATTTAAGCGACTAAGTTCCAAAAGAGCATTTAAAACCATAAAAACGCAAGTTTGAGCGTAATATCAAGCATATGACTATTGTTTTCAATTCTAACCATTGCAACACAATAATTTATACCAAGTAGTGTTGTGCGCCAATTTTTATGCTCAACAAACACAGTTTGAATGACTTTAAGCGAGTAAGTGCCGAAAAAGCTTTAATAACCTTAAAAACGCAACTTTCAACGTAATATCAAGCATATAACTATTGTTTTCAAATCTAACCATCTCAGCACAATAAATATACTAAATACTATTGTGTGCCGAGTTTTAGGCCAAATAAACCAAGTTTTAACGTCTTGAATAAAGTTAGTTCCAAAAGCATTTAAATACTTAAAAACACAACTTTGATCGTAATATCTAGCATATCTCGATTGTTTTCCATTCTAACCATTTCAACACAAAAATGTATACCAAATAGTGTCGTGTGCCAAATTTCATGCCAAACAAAGTATGTTTAAACGGTTTTAAGCGAGTGAGTGCCAAAAAAGCATTAAAAACCATAAAAACGCAACTTTGAAAATAATATATACCAAATGACTATAATTTTCAATGCTAACCATGTCAACACAATAATATATACCAAATAGTGTTGTGTGCCAAGTTTTATGCTTAATAAACCAAGTTTGAACGACTTTAAGAGAGTAAGTGCTGAAAAAGCTTTAATAACCATGAATACGCAACTTTGAACGCCATATCAACATTTTACTATTGTTTTCAAATCTAACAATTTCAACACAATAATATATACTAAATACTATTGTGTGCCGACTTTTATACCAAATAAACAAAGTTTTAAAGTCTTGAAGCAAGTTAGTGCCAAAAATGTTTTAAGAACATTAAAAACACAACTTCCAACGTAATATCAAGCCTATGACTCTTGATTTAAATTGTAACCATTGGAACACAATAATATATACCAAATAGTGTTGTGTGCGATGTTTCATGCCAAACAAACCAAGTTTCAACGGCTTTAAGCGACTAAGTGCCGAAAAAGCATTAAGAACCTTACAAACGTAACTTTGAACGTAATATAAAGCATATGAGTATTATTTTCAATTCTAAGCATTTCAACACAAAAATATACCAAATAGTGTTTTGTGCCAAATTTCATGCCAAATAAAGGAAGTTTAAACGATTTTAAGCGGTAAGTGGCAAAAAAGCATTAAAAACCTTAATAACATAACATTGAACGTAATATATAGCAAATAACTATGGTTTTAAATGCTAACCATGTCAACAGAATAATATATACCAAATAGTATTGTGTGCCAAGTTTTATGCTTCACAAACCAAGTTTGAACGACTTTAAGCGAGTAAGTGCTGAAAAAGCTTTAATAACTATGAATACGCAACTTTGAACGCCATATCAACATTTTACTATTGTTTTCAAATCTAACAATTTCAACACAATAATATATACTAAATACTATTGTGTGCCGAGTTTTATACCAAATAAACAAAGTTTTAACGTCTTGAAGCAAGTTAGTGCCAAAAATGTTTTAAGAACATTAAAAACACAACTTCCAACGTAATATCAAGCCTATGACACTTGATTTAAATTGTAACCATTGGAACAGAATAATATATACCAAATAGTGTTGTGTGCTACGTTTCATGCCAAACAAACCAAGTTTCAACGGCTTTAAGCGACTAAGTGCCGAAAAAGCATTAAAAACCTTACAAACGTAACTTTGAACGTAATATAAAGCATATGACTATTATTTTAAATTCTAACCATTTCAATACAATAATATATGCAAAATTGTATTGTGTGCAAAGTTTCATGCTAAACAAACAAAATTCGAACCACTTTAAGCGAGCAAGTGCAAAAAATCTTTAATAACCTTGAAAACGCAAGTTCGCACTTAATTTCAAGCGTATGACTATTGCTTTCAATTCTAACCATTTCAACACAATAATATATACTAATTAGTGTTGTGTGCCACGGTTCATGCGAAACAAACCAAGTTTGAACGACATGAAGCGACTAAGTTCCAAAAGACCATTAAAAACCGTAAAAACGCAACTTTGAACGTAATATCAAGCATATGACTATTGTTTTCAATTCTATCCATTTCAACACAATAATATATAAAAACTTGTGTTGTGTGCCAAGTTTAATGCTAAACAAAGAAAGTTTGAACGACTATGCGCGAGCAAGTGCCAAATCTCATTAATAACCTTTAAAATGCAACTTCGCACTTAATTTCAAGCGCATAACTATTGTTTTCAACTCTAACAATTTCAACACAATAATACAACCTAAACAGTGTTGTGTGCCACGGTTCATGCGAAACAAACAAATTTTGAACGAATTTAAGCGACTAAGTTCCAAAAGAGCATTAAAAACCATAAAAACGCAAGTTTGAGCGTAATATCAAGCATATGACTATTGTTTTCAATTCTAACCATTGCAACACAATAATATATACCAAGTAGTGTTGTGCGCCAATTTTTATGCTCAACAAACACAGTTTGAATGACTTTAAGCGAGTAAGTGCCGAAAAAGCTTTAATAACCTTAAAAACGCAACTTTCAACGTAATATCAAGCATATAACTATTGTTTTCAAATCTAACCATCTAAGCACAATAAATATACTAAATACTATTGTGTGCCGATTTTTAGGCCAAATAAACCAAGTTTTAACGTCTTGAATAAAGTTAGTTCCAAAAGCATTTAAATACTTAAAAACACAACTTTGATCGTAATATCAAGCATATCTCGATTGTTTTCCATTCTAACCATTTCAACACAAAAATGTATACCAAATAGTGTCGTGTGCCAAATTTCATGCCAAACAAAGTATGTTTAAACGGTTTTAAGCAAGTGAGTGCCAAAAAAGCATTAAAAACCATAAAAACGCAACTTTGAAAATAATATATACCAAATGACTATAATTTTCAATGCTAACCATGTCAACACAATAATATATACCAAATAGTGTTGTGTGCCAAGTTTTATGCTTAATAAACCAAGTTTGAACGACTTTAAGAGAGTAAGTGCTGAAAAAGCTTTAATAACCATGAATACGCAACTTTGAACGCCATATCAACATTTTACTATTGTTTTCAAATCTAACAATTTCAACACAATAATATATACTAAATACTATTGTGTGCCGACTTTTATACCAAATAAACAAAGTTTTAAAGTCTTGAAGCAAGTTAGTGCCAAAAATGTTTTAAGAACATTAAAAACACAACTTCCAACGTAATATCAAGCCTATGACTCTTGATTTAAATTGTAACCATTGGAACACAATAATATATACCAAATAGTGTTGTGTGCGAAGTTTCATGCCAAACAAACCAAGTTTCAACGGCTTTAAGCGACTAAGTGCCGAAAAAGCATTAAGAACCTTACAAACGTAACTTTGAACGTAATATAAAGCATATGACTATTATTTTCAATTCTAAGCATTTCAACACAAAAATATACCAAATAGTGTTTTGTGCCAAATTTCATGCCAAATAAAGGAAGTTTAAACGATTTTAAGCGGTAAGTGGCAAAAAAGCATTAAAAACCTTAATAACATAACATTGAACGTAATATATAGCAAATGACTATGGTTTTAAATGCTAACCATGTCAACAGAATAATATATACCAAATAGTATTGTGTGCCAAGTTTTATGCTTAACAAACCAAGTTTGAACGACTTTAAGCGAGTAAGTGCTGAAAAAGCTTTAATAACTATGAATACGCAACTTTGAACACCATATCAACATTTTACTATTGTTTTCAAATCTAACAATTTCAACACAATAATATATACTAAATACTATTGTGTGCCGAGTTTTATACCAAATAAACAAAGTTTTAACGTCTTGAAGCAAGTTAGTGCCAAAAATGTTTTAAGAACATTAAAAACACAACTTCCAACGTAATATCAAGCCTATGACACTTGATTTAAATTGTAACCATTGGAACAGAATAATATATACCAAATAGTGTTGTGTGCTACGTTTCATGCCAAACAAACCAAGTTTCAACGGGTTTAAGCGACTAAGTGCCGAAAAAGCATTAAGAACCTTACAAACGTAACTTTGAACGTAATGTAAAGCATATGACTATTATTTTCAATTTTAACCATTTCAATACAATAATATATGCAAAATTGTATTGTGTGCAAAGTTTCATGCTAAACAAACAAAATTCGAACCACTTTAAGCGAGCAAGTGCCAAAAATCTTTAATAACCTTGAAAACGCAAGTTCGCACTTAATTTCAAGCGTATGACTATTGCTTTCAATTCTAACCATTTCAACACAATAATATATACTAATTAGTGTTGTGTGCCACGGTTCATGCGAAACAAAGCAAGTTTGAACGATATGAAGCGACTAAGTTCCAAAAGACCATTAAAAACCGTAAAAACGCAACTTTAAACGAAATATCAAGCATATGACTATTGTTTTCAATTCTATCCATTTCAACACAATAATATATAAAAATTTGTGTTGTGTGCCAAGTTTAATGCTAAACAAAGAAAGTTTGAACGACTATGGGCGAGCAAGTGCCTAATCTCATTAATAACCTTTAAAATGCAACTTCGCACTTAATTTCAAGCGCATAACTATTGTTTTCAACTCTAACAATTTCAACACAATAATACAACCTAAACAGTGTTGTGTGCCACGGTTCATGTGAAACAAACAAATTTTGAACGAATTTAAGCGACTAAGTTCCAAAAGAGCATTAAAAACCATAAAAACGCAAGTTTGACCGTAATATCAAGCATATGACTATTGTTTTCAATTCTAACCATTGCAACACAATAATATATACCAAGTAGTGTTGTGCGCCAATTTTTATGCTCAACAAACACAGTTTGAATGACTTTAAGCGAGTAAGTGCCGAAAAAGCTTTAATAACCTTAAAAACGCAACTTTCAACGTAATATCAAGCATATAACTATTGTTTTCAAATCTAACCATCTAAGCACAATAAATATACTAAATACTATTGTGTGCCGAGTTTTAGGCCAAATAAACCAAGTTTTAACGTCTTGAATAAAGTTAGTTCCAAAAGCATTTAAATACTTAAAAACACAACTTTGATCGTAATATCAAGCATATCTCGATTGTTTTCCATTCTAACCATTTCAACACAAAAATGTATACCAAATAGTGTCGTGTGCCAAATTTCATGCCAAACAAAGTATGTTTAAACGGTTTTAAGCAAGTGAGTGCCAAAAAAGCATTAAAAACCATAAAAACGCAACTTTGAAAATAATATATACCAAATGACTATAATTTTCAATGCTAACCATGTCAACACAATAATATATACCAAATAGTGTTGTGTGCCAAGTTTTATGCTTAATAAACCAAGTTTGAACGACTTTAAGAGAGTAAGTGCTGAAAAAGCTTTAATAACCATGAATACGCAACTTTGAACGCCATATCAACATTTTACTATTGTTTTCAAATCTAACAATTTCAACACAATAATATATACTAAATACTATTGTGTGCCGACTTTTATACCAAATAAACAAAGTTTTAAAGTCTTGAAGCAAGTTAGTGCCAAAAATGTTTTAAGAACATTAAAAACACAACTTCCAACGTAACATCAAGCCTATGACTCTTGATTTAAATTGTAACCATTGGAACACAATAATATATACCAAATAGTGTTGTGTGCGAAGTTTCATGCCAAACAAACCAAGTTTTAACGGCTTTAAGCGACTAAGTGCCGAAAAAGCATTAAGAACCTTACAAACGTAACTTTGAACGTAATATAAAGCATATGACTATTATTTTCAATTCTAACCATTTCAACACAAAAATATATACCAAATAGTGTTTTGTGCCAAATTTCATGCCAAATAAAGGAAGTTTAAACGATTTTAAGCGGTAAGTGGCAAAAAAGCATTAAAAACCTTAATAACATAACATTGAACGTAATATATAGCAAATGACTATGGTTTTAAATGCTAACCATGTCAACAGAATAATATATACCAAATAGTATTGTGTGCCATGTTTTATGCTTAACAAACCAAGTTTGAACGACTTTAAGCGAGTAAGTGCTGAAAAAGCTTTAATAACTATGAATACGCAACTTTGAACACTATATCAACATTTTACTATTGTTTTCAAATCTAACAATTTCAACACAATAATATATACTAAATACTATTGTGTGCCGAGTTTTATACCAAATAAACAAAGTTTTAACGTCTTGAAGCAAGTTAGTGCCAAAAATGTTTGAAGAACATTAAAAACACAACTTCCAACGTAATATCAAGCCTATGACTCTTGATTTAAATTGTAACCATTGGAACAGAATAATATATACCAAATAGTGTTGTGTGGTACGTTTCATGCCAAACAAACCAAGTTTCAACGGCTATAAGCGACTAAGTGCCGAAAAAGCATTAAGAACCTTACAAACGTAACTTTGAACGTAATATAAAGCATATGACTATTATTTTCAATTCTAACCATTTCAATACAATAATATATGCAAAATTGTATTGTGTGCAAAGTTTCATGCTAAACAAACAAAATTCGAACCACTTTAAGCGAGCAAGTGCCAAAAATCTTTAATAACCTTGAAAACGCAAGTTCGCACTTAATTTCAAGCGTATGACTATTGCTTTCAATTCTAACCATTTCAACACAATAATATATACTAATTAGTGTTGTGTGCCACGGTTCATGCGAAACAAAGCAAGTTTGAACGACATGAAGCGACTAAGTTCCAAAAGACCATTAAAAACCGTAAAAACGCAACTTTGAACGTAATATAAAGCATATGACTATTGTTTTCAATTCTATCCATTTCAACACAATAATATATAAAAACTTGTGTTGTGTGCCAAGTTTAATGCTAAACAAAGAAAGTTTGAACGACTATGGGCGAGCAAGTGCCAAATCTCATTAATAACCTTTAAAATGCAACTTCGCACTTAATTTCAAGCGCATAACTATTGTTTTCATCTCTAACAATTTCAACACAATAATACAACCTAAACAGTGTTGTGTGCCACGGTTCATGCGAAACAAACAAATTTTGAACGAATTTAAGCGACTAAGTTCCAAAAGAGCATTAAAAACCATAAAAACGCAAGTTTGAGCGTAATATCAAGCATATGACTATTGTTTTCAATTCTAACCATTGCAACACAATAATATATACCAAGTAGTGTTGTGCGCCAATTTTTATGCTCAACAAACACAGTTTGAATGACTTTAAGCGAGTAAGTGCCGAAAAAGCTTTAATAACCTTAAAAACACAACTTTCAACGTAATATCAAGCATATAACTATTGTTTTCAAATCTAACCATCTAAGCACAATAAATATACTAAATACTATTGTGTGCCGAGTTTTAGGCCAAATAAACCAAGTTTTAACGTCTTGAATAAAGTTAGTTCCAAAAGCATTTAAATACTTAAAAACACAACTTTGATCGTAATATCAAGCATATCTCGATTGTTTTCCATTCTATCCATTTCAACACAAAAATATATACCAAATAGTGTCGTGTGCCAAATTTCATGCCAAACAAAGTATGTTTAAACGGTTTTAAGCGAGTGAGTGCCAAAAAAGCATTAAAAACCATAAAAACGCAACTTTGAAAATAATATATACCAAATGACTATAATTTTCAATGCTAACCATGTCAACACAATAATATATACCAAATAGTGTTGTGTGCCAAGTTTTATGCTTAATAAACCAAGTTTGAACGACTTTAAGAGAGTAAGTGCTGAAAAAGCTTTAATAACCATGAATACGCAACTTTGAACGCCATATCAACATTTTACTATTGTTTTCAAATCTAACAATTTCAACACAATAATATATACTAAATACTATTGTGTGCCGACTTTTATACCAAATAAACAAAGTTTTAAAGTCTTGAAGCAAGTTAGTGCCAAAAATGTTTTAAGAACATTAAAAACACAACTTCCAACGTAATATCAAGCCTATGACTCTTGATTTAAATTGTAACCATTGGAACACAATAATATATACCAAATAGTGTTGTGTGCGAAGTTTCATGCCAAACAAACCAAGTTTCAACGGCTTTAAGCGACTAAGTGCCGAAAAAGCATTAAGAACCTTACAAATGTAACTTTGAACGTAATATAAAGCATATGACTATTATTTTCAATTCTAACCATTTCAACACAAAAATATATACCAAATAGTGTTTTGTGCCAAATTTCATGCCAAATAAAGGAAGTTTAAACGATTTTAAGCGGTAAGTGGCAAAATAGCATTAAAAACCTTAATAACATAACATTGAACGTAATATATAGCAAATGACTATGGTTTTAAATGCTAACCATGTCAACAGAATAATATATACCAAATAGTATTGTGTGCCAAGTTTTATGCTTAACAAACCAAGTTTGAACGACTTTAAGCGAGTAAGTGCTGAAAAAGCTTTAATAACTATGAATACGCAAGTTTAAACTCCATATCAACATTTTACTATTGTTTTCAAATCTAACAATTTCAACACAATAATATATACTAAATACTATTGTGTGCCGAGTTATATACCAAATAAACAAAGTTTTAACGTCTTGAAGCAAGTTAGTGCCAAAAATGTTTTAAGAACATTAAAAACACAACTTCCAACGTAATATCAAGCCTATGACTCTTGATTTAAATTGTAACCATTGGAACAGAATAATATATACCAAATAGTGTTGTGTGCTACGTTTCATGCCAAACAAACCAAGTTTCAACGGCTATAAGCGACTAAGTGCCGAAAAAGCATTAAGAACCTTACAAACGTAACTTTGAACGTAATATAAAGCATATGACTATTATTTTCAATTCTAAGCATTTCAACACAAAAATATACCAAATAGTGTTTTGTGCCAAATTTCATGCCAAATAAAGGAAGTTTAAACGATTTTAAGCGGTAAGTGGCAAAAAAGCATTAAAAACCTTAATAACATAACATTGAACGTAATATATAGCAAATGACTATGGTTTTAAATGCTAACCATGTCAACAGAATAATATATACCAAATAGTATTGTGTGCCAAGTTTTATGCTTAACAAACCAAGTTTGAACGACTTTAAGCGAGTAAGTGCTGAAAAAGCTTTAATAACTATGAATACGCAACTTTGAACACCATATCAACATTTTACTATTGTTTTCAAATCTAACAATTTCAACACAATAATATATACTAAATACTATTGTGTGCCGAGTTTTATACCAAATAAACAAAGTTTTAACGTCTTGAAGCAAGTTAGTGCCAAAAATGTTTTAAGAACATTAAAAACACAACTTCCAACGTAATATCAAGCCTATGACACTTGATTTAAATTGTAACCATTGGAACAGAATAATATATACCAAATAGTGTTGTGTGCTACGTTTCATGCCAAACAAACCAAGTTTCAACGGGTTTAAGCGACTAAGTGCCGAAAAAGCATTAAGAACCTTACAAACGTAACTTTGAACGTAATGTAAAGCATATGACTATTATTTTCAATTTTAACCATTTCAATACAATAATATATGCAAAATTGTATTGTGTGCAAAGTTTCATGCTAAACAAACAAAATTCGAACCACTTTAAGCGAGCAAGTGCCAAAAATCTTTAATAACCTTGAAAACGCAAGTTCGCACTTAATTTCAAGCGTATGACTATTGCTTTCAATTCTAACCATTTCAACACAATAATATATACTAATTAGTGTTGTGTGCCACGGTTCATGCGAAACAAAGCAAGTTTGAACGATATGAAGCGACTAAGTTCCAAAAGACCATTAAAAACCGTAAAAACGCAACTTTAAACGAAATATCAAGCATATGACTATTGTTTTCAATTCTATCCATTTCAACACAATAATATATAAAAATTTGTGTTGTGTGCCAAGTTTAATGCTAAACAAAGAAAGTTTGAACGACTATGGGCGAGCAAGTGCCTAATCTCATTAATAACCTTTAAAATGCAACTTCGCACTTAATTTCAAGCGCATAACTATTGTTTTCAACTCTAACAATTTCAACACAATAATACAACCTAAACAGTGTTGTGTGCCACGGTTCATGTGAAACAAACAAATTTTGAACGAATTTAAGCGACTAAGTTCCAAAAGAGCATTAAAAACCATAAAAACGCAAGTTTGACCGTAATATCAAGCATATGACTATTGTTTTCAATTCTAACCATTGCAACACAATAATATATACCAAGTAGTGTTGTGCGCCAATTTTTATGCTCAACAAACACAGTTTGAATGACTTTAAGCGAGTAAGTGCCGAAAAAGCTTTAATAACCTTAAAAACGCAACTTTCAACGTAATATCAAGCATATAACTATTGTTTTCAAATCTAACCATCTAAGCACAATAAATATACTAAATACTATTGTGTGCCGAGTTTTAGGCCAAATAAACCAAGTTTTAACGTCTTGAATAAAGTTAGTTCCAAAAGCATTTAAATACTTAAAAACACAACTTTGATCGTAATATCAAGCATATCTCGATTGTTTTCCATTCTAACCATTTCAACACAAAAATGTATACCAAATAGTGTCGTGTGCCAAATTTCATGCCAAACAAAGTATGTTTAAACGGTTTTAAGCAAGTGAGTGCCAAAAAAGCATTAAAAACCATAAAAACGCAACTTTGAAAATAATATATACCAAATGACTATAATTTTCAATGCTAACCATGTCAACACAATAATATATACCAAATAGTGTTGTGTGCCAAGTTTTATGCTTAATAAACCAAGTTTGAACGACTTTAAGAGAGTAAGTGCTGAAAAAGCTTTAATAACCATGAATACGCAACTTTGAACGCCATATCAACATTTTACTATTGTTTTCAAATCTAACAATTTCAACACAATAATATATACTAAATACTATTGTGTGCCGACTTTTATACCAAATAAACAAAGTTTTAAAGTCTTGAAGCAAGTTAGTGCCAAAAATGTTTTAAGAACATTAAAAACACAACTTCCAACGTAACATCAAGCCTATGACTCTTGATTTAAATTGTAACCATTGGAACACAATAATATATACCAAATAGTGTTGTGTGCGAAGTTTCATGCCAAACAAACCAAGTTTTAACGGCTTTAAGCGACTAAGTGCCGAAAAAGCATTAAGAACCTTACAAACGTAACTTTGAACGTAATATAAAGCATATGACTATTATTTTCAATTCTAACCATTTCAACACAAAAATATATACCAAATAGTGTTTTGTGCCAAATTTCATGCCAAATAAAGGAAGTTTAAACGATTTTAAGCGGTAAGTGGCAAAAAAGCATTAAAAACCTTAATAACATAACATTGAACGTAATATATAGCAAATGACTATGGTTTTAAATGCTAACCATGTCAACAGAATAATATATACCAAATAGTATTGTGTGCCATGTTTTATGCTTAACAAACCAAGTTTGAACGACTTTAAGCGAGTAAGTGCTGAAAAAGCTTTAATAACTATGAATACGCAACTTTGAACACTATATCAACATTTTACTATTGTTTTCAAATCTAACAATTTCAACACAATAATATATACTAAATACTATTGTGTGCCGAGTTTTATACCAAATAAACAAAGTTTTAACGTCTTGAAGCAAGTTAGTGCCAAAAATGTTTGAAGAACATTAAAAACACAACTTCCAACGTAATATCAAGCCTATGACTCTTGATTTAAATTGTAACCATTGGAACAGAATAATATATACCAAATAGTGTTGTGTGGTACGTTTCATGCCAAACAAACCAAGTTTCAACGGCTATAAGCGACTAAGTGCCGAAAAAGCATTAAGAACCTTACAAACGTAACTTTGAACGTAATATAAAGCATATGACTATTATTTTCAATTCTAACCATTTCAATACAATAATATATGCAAAATTGTATTGTGTGCAAAGTTTCATGCTAAACAAACAAAATTCGAACCACTTTAAGCGAGCAAGTGCCAAAAATCTTTAATAACCTTGAAAACGCAAGTTCGCACTTAATTTCAAGCGTATGACTATTGCTTTCAATTCTAACCATTTCAACACAATAATATATACTAATTAGTGTTGTGTGCCACGGTTCATGCGAAACAAAGCAAGTTTGAACGACATGAAGCGACTAAGTTCCAAAAGACCATTAAAAACCGTAAAAACGCAACTTTGAACGTAATATAAAGCATATGACTATTGTTTTCAATTCTATCCATTTCAACACAATAATATATAAAAACTTGTGTTGTGTGCCAAGTTTAATGCTAAACAAAGAAAGTTTGAACGACTATGGGCGAGCAAGTGCCAAATCTCATTAATAACCTTTAAAATGCAACTTCGCACTTAATTTCAAGCGCATAACTATTGTTTTCATCTCTAACAATTTCAACACAATAATACAACCTAAACAGTGTTGTGTGCCACGGTTCATGCGAAACAAACAAATTTTGAACGAATTTAAGCGACTAAGTTCCAAAAGAGCATTAAAAACCATAAAAACGCAAGTTTGAGCGTAATATCAAGCATATGACTATTGTTTTCAATTCTAACCATTGCAACACAATAATATATACCAAGTAGTGTTGTGCGCCAATTTTTATGCTCAACAAACACAGTTTGAATGACTTTAAGCGAGTAAGTGCCGAAAAAGCTTTAATAACCTTAAAAACACAACTTTCAACGTAATATCAAGCATATAACTATTGTTTTCAAATCTAACCATCTAAGCACAATAAATATACTAAATACTATTGTGTGCCGAGTTTTAGGCCAAATAAACCAAGTTTTAACGTCTTGAATAAAGTTAGTTCCAAAAGCATTTAAATACTTAAAAACACAACTTTGATCGTAATATCAAGCATATCTCGATTGTTTTCCATTCTATCCATTTCAACACAAAAATATATACCAAATAGTGTCGTGTGCCAAATTTCATGCCAAACAAAGTATGTTTAAACGGTTTTAAGCGAGTGAGTGCCAAAAAAGCATTAAAAACCATAAAAACGCAACTTTGAAAATAATATATACCAAATGACTATAATTTTCAATGCTAACCATGTCAACACAATAATATATACCAAATAGTGTTGTGTGCCAAGTTTTATGCTTAATAAACCAAGTTTGAACGACTTTAAGAGAGTAAGTGCTGAAAAAGCTTTAATAACCATGAATACGCAACTTTGAACGCCATATCAACATTTTACTATTGTTTTCAAATCTAACAATTTCAACACAATAATATATACTAAATACTATTGTGTGCCGACTTTTATACCAAATAAACAAAGTTTTAAAGTCTTGAAGCAAGTTAGTGCCAAAAATGTTTTAAGAACATTAAAAACACAACTTCCAACGTAATATCAAGCCTATGACTCTTGATTTAAATTGTAACCATTGGAACACAATAATATATACCAAATAGTGTTGTGTGCGAAGTTTCATGCCAAACAAACCAAGTTTCAACGGCTTTAAGCGACTAAGTGCCGAAAAAGCATTAAGAACCTTACAAATGTAACTTTGAACGTAATATAAAGCATATGACTATTATTTTCAATTCTAACCATTTCAACACAAAAATATATACCAAATAGTGTTTTGTGCCAAATTTCATGCCAAATAACGGAAGTTTAAACGATTTTAAGCGGTAAGTGGCAAAATAGCATTAAAAACCTTAATAACATAACATTGAACGTAATATATAGCAAATGACTATGGTTTTAAATGCTAACCATGTCAACAGAATAATATATACCAAATAGTATTGTGTGCCAAGTTTTATGCTTAACAAACCAAGTTTGAACGACTTTAAGCGAGTAAGTGCTGAAAAAGCTTTAATAACTATGAATACGCAAGTTTAAACTCCATATCAACATTTTACTATTGTTTTCAAATCTAACAATTTCAACACAATAATATATACTAAATACTATTGTGTGCCGAGTTATATACCAAATAAACAAAGTTTTAACGTCTTGAAGCAAGTTAGTGCCAAAAATGTTTTAAGAACATTAAAAACACAACTTCCAACGTAATATCAAGCCTATGACTCTTGATTTAAATTGTAACCATTGGAACAGAATAATATATACCAAATAGTGTTGTGTGCTACGTTTCATGCCAAACAAACCAAGTTTCAACGGCTATAAGCGACTAAGTGCCGAAAAAGCATTAAGAACCTTACAAACGTAACTTTGAACGTAATATAAAGCATATGACTATTATTTTCAATTCTAAGCATTTCAACACAAAAATATATACCAAATAGTGTTTTGTGCCAAATTTCATGCCAAATAAAGGAAGTTTAAACGATTTTAAGCGGTAAGTGGCAAAAAAGCATTAAAAACCTTAATAACATAACATTGAACGTAATATATAGCAAATGACTATGGTTTTAAATGCTAACCATGTCAACAGAATAATATATACCAAATAGTATTGTGTGCCAAGTTTTATGCTTAACAAACCAAGTTTGAACGACTTTAAGCGAGTAAGTGCTGAAAAAGCTTTAATAACTATGAATACGCAACTTTGAACGCCATATCAACATTTTACTATTGTTTTCAAATCTAACAATTTCAACACAATAATATATACTAACTACTATTGTGTGCCGAGTTTTATACCAAATAAACAAAGTTTTAACGTCTTGAAGCAAGTTAGTGCCAAAAATGTTTTAAGAACATTAAAAACACAACTTCCAACGTAATATTAAGCCTATGACACTTGATTTAAATTGTAACCATTGGAACAGAATAATATATACCAAATAGTGTTGTGTGCTACGTTTCATGCCAAACAAACCAAGTTTCAACGGCTTTAAGCGACTAAGTGCCGAAAAAGCATTAAGAACCTTACAAACGTAACTTTGAACGTAATGTAAAGCATATGACTATTATTTTCAATTCTAACCATTTCAATACAATAATATATGCAAAATTGTATTGTGTGCAAAGTTTCATGCTAAACAAACAAAATTCGAACCACTTTAAGCGAGCAAGTGCCAAAAATCTTTAATAACCTTGAAAACGCAAGTTCGCACTTAATTTCAAGCGTATGACTATTGCTTTCAATTCTAACCATTTCAACACAATAATATATACTAATTAGTGTTGTGTGCCACGGTTCATGCGAAACAAACCAAGTTTGAACGACATGAAGCGACTAAGTTCCAAAAGACCATTAAAAACCGTAAAAACGCAACTTTAAACGAAATATCAAGCATATGACTATTGTTTTCAATTCTATCCATTTCAACACAATAATATATAAAAATTTGTGTTGTGTGCCAAGTTTAATGCTAAACAAAGAAAGTTTGAACGACTATGGGCGAGCAAGTGCCAAATCTCATTAATAACCTTTAAAATGCAACTTCGCACTTAATTTCAAGCGCATAACTATTGTTTTCAACTCTAACAATTTCAACACAATAATACAACCTAAACAGTGTTGTGTGCCACGGTTCATGCGAAACAAACAAATTTTGAACGAATTTAAGCGACTAAGTTCCAAAAGAGCATTAAAAACCATAAAAACGCAAGTTTGAGCGTAATATCAAGCATATGACTATTGTTTTCAATTCTAACCATTGCAACACAATAATATATACCAAGTAGTGTTGTGCGCCAATTTTTATGCTCAACAAACACAGTTTGAATGACTTTAAGCGAGTAAGTGCCGAAAAAGCTTTAATAACCTTAAAAACGCAACTTTCAACGTAATATCAAGCATATAACTATTGTTTTCAAATCTAACCATCTAAGCACAATAAATATACTAAATACTATTGTGTGCCGAGTTTTAGGCCAAATAAACCAAGTTTTAACGTCTTGAATAAAGTTAGTTCCAAAAGCATTTAAATACTTAAAAACACAACTTTGATCGTAATATCAAGCATATCTCGATTGTTTTCCATTCTAACCATTTCAACACAAAAATATATACCAAATAGTGTCGTGTGCCAAATTTCATGCCAAACAAAGTATGTTTAAACGGTTTTAAGCGAGTGAGTGCCAAAAAAGCATTAAAAACCATAAAAACGCAACTTTGAAAATAATATATACCAAATCACTATAATTTTCAATGCTAACCATGTCAACACAATAATATATACCAAATAGTGTTGTGTGCCAAGTTTTATGCTTAATAAACCAAGTTTGAACGACTTTAAGAGAGTAAGTGCAGAAAAAGCTTTAATAACCATGAATACGCAACTTTGAACGCCATATCAACATTTTACTATTGTTTTCAAATCTAACAATTTCAACACAATAATATATACTAAATACTATTGTGTACCGACTTTTATACCAAATAAACAAAGTTTTAAAGTCTTGAAGCAAGTTAGTGCCAAAAATGTTTTAAGAACATTAAAAACACAACTTCCAACGTAATATCAAGCCTATGACTCTTGATTTAAATTGTAACCATTGGAACACAATAATATATACCAAATAGTGTTGTGTGCGAAGTTTCATGCCAAACAAACCAAGTTTCAACGGCTTTAAGCGACTAAGTGCCGAAAAAGCATTAAGAACCTTACAAATGTAACTTTGAACGTAATATAAAGCATATGACTATTATTTTCAATTCTAACCATTTCAACACAAAAATATATACCAAATAGTGTTTTGTGCCAAATTTCATGCCAAATAAAGGAAGTTTAAACGATTTTAAGCGGTAAGTGGCAAAAAAGCATTAAAAACCTTAATAACATAACATTGAACGTAATATATAGCAAATGACTATGGTTTTAAATGCTAACCATGTCAACAGAATAATATATACCAAATAGTATTGTGTGCCAAGTTTTATGCTTAACAAACCAAGTTTGAACGACTTTAAGCGAGTAAGTGCTGAAAAAGCTTTAATAACTATGAATACGCAACTTTGAACGCCATATCAACATTTTACTATTGTTTTCAAATCTAACAATTTCAACACAATAATATATACTAAATACTATTGTGTGCCGAGTTTTATACCAAATAAACAAAGTTTTAACGTCTTGAAGCAAGTTAGTGCCAAAAATGTTTTAAGAACATTAAAAACACAACTTCCAACGTAATATTAAGCCTATGACACTTGATTTAAATTGTAACCATTGGAACAGAATAATATATACCAAATAGTGTTGTGTGCTACGTTTCATGCCAAACAAACCAAGTTTCAACGGCTTTAAGCGACTAAGTGCCGAAAAAGCATTAAGAACCTTACAAACGTAACTTTGAACGTAATGTAAAGCATATGACTATTATTTTCAATTCTAACCATTTCAATACAATAATATATGCAAAATTGTATTGTGTGCAAAGTTTCATGCTAAACAAACAAAATTCGAACCACTTTAAGCGAGCAAGTGCCAAAAATCTTTAATAACCTTGAAAACGCAAGTTCGCACTTAATTTCAAGCGTATGACTATTGCTTTCAATTCTAACCATTTCAACACAATAATATATACTAATTAGTGTTGTGTGCCACGGTTCATGCGAAACAAACCAAGTTTGAACGACATGAAGCGACTAAGTTCCAAAAGACCATTAAAAACCGTAAAAACGCAACTTTAAACGAAATATCAAGCATATGACTATTGTTTTCAATTCTATCCATTTCAACACAATAATATATAAAAATTTGTGTTGTGTGCCAAGTTTAATGCTAAACAAAGAAAGTTTGAACGACTATGGGCGAGCAAGTGCCAAATCTCATTAATAACCTTTAAAATGCAACTTCGCACTTAATTTCAAGCGCATAACTATTGTTTTCAACTCTAACAATTTCAACACAATAATACAACCTAAACAGTGTTGTGTGCCACGGTTCATGCGAAACAAACAAATTTTGAACGAATTTAAGCGACTAAGTTCCAAAAGAGCATTAAAAACCATAAAAACGCAAGTTTGAGCGTAATATCAAGCATATGACTATTGTTTTCAATTCTAACCATTGCAACACAATAATATATACCAAGTAGTGTTGTGCGCCAATTTTTATGCTCAACAAACACAGTTTGAATGACTTTAAGCGAGTAAGTGCCGAAAAAGCTTTAATAACCTTAAAAACGCAACTTTCAACGTAATATCAAGCATATAACTATTGTTTTCAAATCTAACCATCTAAGCACAATAAATATACTAAATACTATTGTGTGCCGAGTTTTAGGCCAAATAAACCAAGTTTTAACGTCTTGAATAAAGTTAGTTCCAAAAGCATTTAAATACTTAAAAACACAACTTTGATCGTAATATCAAGCATATCTCGATTGTTTTCCATTCTAACCATTTCAACACAAAAATATATACCAAATAGTGTCGTGTGCCAAATTTCATGCCAAACAAAGTATGTTTAAACGGTTTTAAGCGAGTGAGTGCCAAAAAAGCATTAAAAACCATAAAAACGCAACTTTGAAAATAATATATACCAAATCACTATAATTTTCAATGCTAACCATGTCAACACAATAATATATACCAAATAGTGTTGTGTGCCAAGTTTTATGCTTAATAAACAAAGTTTGAACGACTTTAAGAGAGTAAGTGCAGAAAAAGCTTTAATAACCATGAATACGCAACTTTGAACGCCATATCAACATTTTACTATTGTTTTCAAATCTAACAATTTCAACACAATAATATATACTAAATACTATTGTGTACCGACTTTTATACCAAATAAACAAAGTTTTAAAGTCTTGAAGCAAGTTAGTGCCAAAAATGTTTTAAGAACATTAAAAACACAACTTCCAACGTAATATCAAGCCTATGACTCTTGATTTAAATTGTAACCATTGGAACACAATAATATATACCAAATAGTGTTGTGTGCGAAGTTTCATGCCAAACAAACCAAGTTTCAACGGCTTTAAGCGACTAAGTGCCGAAAAAGCATTAAGAACCTTACAAATGTAACTTTGAACGTAATATAAAGCATATGACTATTATTTTCAATTCTAACCATTTCAACACAAAAATATATACCAAATAGTGTTTTGTGCCAAATTTCATGCCAAATAAAGGAAGTTTAAACGATTTTAAGCGGTAAGTGGCAAAAAAGCATTAAAAACCTTAATAACATAACATTGAACGTAATATATAGCAAATGACTATGGTTTTAAATGCTAACCATGTCAACAGAATAATATATACCAAATAGTATTGTGTGCCAAGTTTTATGCTTAACAAACCAAGTTTGAACGACTTTAAGCGAGTAAGTGCTGAAAAAGCTTTAATAACTATGAATACGCAAGTTTAAACTCCATATCAACATTTTACTATTGTTTTCAAATCTAACAATTTCAACACAATAATATATACTAAATACTATTGTGTGCCGAGTTATATACCAAATAAACAAAGTTTTAACGTCTTGAAGCAAGTTAGTGCCAAAAATGTTTTAAGAACATTAAAAACACAACTTCCAACGTAATATCAAGCCTATGACTCTTGATTTAAATTGTAACCATTGGAACAGAATAATATATACCAAATAGTGTTGTGTGCTACGTTTCATGCCAAACAAACCAAGTTTCAACGGCTATAAGCGACTAAGTGCCGAAAAAGCATTAAGAACCTTACAAACGTAACTTTGAACGTAATATAAATCATATGACTATTATTTTCAATTCTAAGCATTTCAACACAAAAATATATACCAAATAGTGTTTTGTGCCAAATTTCATGCCAAATAAAGGAAGTTTAAACGATTTTAAGCGGTAAGTGGCAAAAAAGCATTAAAAACCTTAATAACATAACATTGAACGTAATATATAGCAAATGACTATGGTTTTAAATGCTAACCATGTCAACAGAATAATATATACCAAATAGTATTGTGTGCCAAGTTTTATGCTTAACAAACCAAGTTTGAACGACTTTAAGCGAGTAAGTGCTGAAAAAGCTTTAATAACTATGAATACGCAACTTTGAACGCCATATCAACATTTTACTATTGTTTTCAAATCTAACAATTTCAACACAATAATATATACTAAATACTATTGTGTGCCGAGTTTTATACCAAATAAACAAAGTTTTAACGTCTTGAAGCAAGTTAGTGCCAAAAATGTTTTAAGAACATTAAAAACACAACTTCCAACGTAATATTAAGCCTATGACACTTGATTTAAATTGTAACCATTGGAACAAAATAATATATACCAAATAGTGTTGTGTGCTACGTTTCATGCCAAACAAACCAAGTTTCAACGGCTTTAAGCGACTAAGTGCCGAAAAAGCATTAAGAACCTTACAAACGTAACTTTGAACGTAATGTAAAGCATATGACTATTATTTTCAATTCTAACCATTTCAATACAATAATATATGCAAAATTGTATTGTGTGCAAAGTTTCATGCTAAACAAACAAAATTCGAACCACTTTAAGCGAGCAAGTGCAAAAAATCTTTAATAACCTTGAAAACGCAAGTTCGCACTTAATTTCAAGCGTATGACTATTGCTTTCAATTCTAACCATTTCAACACAATAATATATACTAATTAGTGTTGTGTGCCACGGTTCATGCGAAACAAACCAAGTTTGAACGACATGAAGCGACTAAGTTCCAAAAGACCATTAAAAACCGTAAAAACGCAACTTTAAACGAAATATCAAGCATATGACTATTGTTTTCAATTCTATCCATTTCAACACAATAATATATAAGAATTTGTGTTTGTGCCAAGTTTAATGCTAAACAAAGAAAGTTTGAACGACTATGGGCGAGCAAGTGCCAAATCTCATTAATAACCTTTAAAATGCAACTTCGCACTTAATTTCAAGCGCATAACTATTGTTTTCAACTCTAACAATTTCAACACAATAATACAACCTAAACAGTGTTGTGTGCCACGGTTCATGCGAAACAAACAAATTTTGAACGAATTTAAGCGACTAAGTTCCAAAAGAGCATTAAAAACCATAAAAACGCAAGTTTGAGCGTAATATCAAGCATATGACTATTGTTTTCAATTCTAACCATTGCAACACAATAATATATACCAAGTAGTGTTGTGCGCCAATTTTTATGCTCAACAAACACAGTTTGAATGACTTTAAGCGAGTAAGTGCCGAAAAAGCTTTAATAACCTTAAAAACGCAACTTTCAACGTAATATCAAGCATATAACTATTGTTTTCAAATCTAACCATCTAAGCACAATAAATATACTAAATACTATTGTGTGCCGAGTTTTAGGCCAAATAAACCAAGTTTTAACGTCTTGAATAAAGTTAGTTCCAAAAGCATTTAAATACTTAAAAACACAACTTTGATCGTAATATCAAGCATATCTCGATTGTTTTCCATTCTAACCATTTCAACACAAAAATATATACCAAATAGTGTCGTGTGCCAAATTTCATGCCAAACAAAGTATGTTTAAACGGTTTTAAGCGAGTGAGTGCCAAAAAAGCATTAAAAACCATAAAAACGCAACTTTAAAAATAATATATACCAAATGACTATAATTTTCAATGCTAACCATGTCAACACAATAATATATACCAAATAGTGTTGTGTGCCAAGTTTTATGCTTAATAAACCAAGTTTGAACGACTTTAAGAGAGTAAGTGCTGAAAAAGCTTTAATAACCATGAATACACAACTTTGAACGCCATATCAACATTTTACTATTGTTTTCAAATCTAACAATTTCAACACAATAATATATACTAAATACTATTGTGTGCCGACTTTTATACCAAATAAACAAAGTTTTAAAGTCTTGAAGCAAGTTAGTGCCAAAAATGTTTTAAGAACATTAAAAACACAACTTCCAACGTAATATCAAGCCTATGACTCTTGATTTAAATTGTAACCATTGGAACATAATAATATATACCAAATAGTGTTGTGTGCGAAGTTTCATGCCAAACAAACCAAGTTTCAACGGCTTTAAGCGACTAAGTGCCGAAAAAGCATTAAGAACCTTACAAATGTAACTTTGAACGTAATATAAAGCATATGACTATTATTTTCAATTTTAACCATTTCAACACAAAAATATATACCAAATAGTGTTTTGTGCCAAATTTCATGCCAAATAAAGGAAGTTTAAACGATTTTAAGCGGTAAGTGGCAAAAAAGCATTAAAAACCTTAATAACATAACATTGAACGTAATATATAGCAAATGACTATGGTTTTAAATGCTAACCATGTCAACAGAATAATATATACCAAATAGTATTGTGTGCCAAGTTTTATGCTTAACAAACCAAGTTTGAACGACTTTAAGCGAGTAAGTGCTGAAAAAGCTTTAATAACTATGAATACGCAACTTTGAACGCCATATCAACATTTTACTATTGTTTTCAAATCTAACAATTTCAACACAATAATATATACTAAATACTATTGTGTGCCGAGTTTTATACCAAATAAACAAAGTTTTAACGTCTTGAAGCAAGTTAGTGCCAAAAATGTTTTAAGAACATTAAAAACACAACTTCCAACGTAATATTAAGCCTATGACACTTGATTTAAATTGTAACCATTGGAACAAAATAATATATACCAAATAGTGTTGTGTGCTACGTTTCATGCCAAACAAACCAAGTTTCAACGGCTTTAAGCTACTAAGTGCCGAAAAAGCATTAAGAACCTTACAAACGTAACTTTGAACGTAATGTAAAGCATATGACTATTATTTTCAATTCTAACCATTTCAATACAATAATATATGCAAAATTGTATTGTGTGCAAAGTTTCATGCTAAACAAACAAAATTCGAACCACTTTAAGCGAGCAAGTGCAAAAAATCTTTAATAACCTTGAAAACGCAAGTTCGCACTTAATTTCAAGCGTATGACTATTGCTTTCAATTCTAACCATTTCAACACAATAATATATACTAATTAGTGTTGTGTGCCACGGTTCATGCGAAACAAACCAAGTTTGAACGACATGAAGCGACTAAGTTCCAAAAGACCATTAAAAACCGTAAAAACGCAACTTTAAACGAAATATCAAGCATATGACTATTGTTTTCAATTCTATCCATTTCAACACAATAATATATAAAAATTTGTGTTGTGTGCCAAGTTTAATGCTAAACAAAGAAAGTTTGAACGACTATGGGCGAGCAAGTGCCAAATCTCATTAATAACCTTTAAAATGCAACTTCGCACTTAATTTCAAGCGCATAACTATTGTTTTCAACTCTAACAATTTCAACACAATAATACAACCTAAACAGTGTTGTGTGCCACGGTTCATGCGAAACAAACAAATTTTGAACGAATTTAAGCGACTAAGTTCCAAAAGAGCATTAAAAACCATAAAAACGCAAGTTTGAGCGTAATATCAAGCATATGACTATTGTTTTCAATTCTAACCATTGCAACACAATAATATATACCAAGTAGTGTTGTGCGCCAATTTTTATGCTCAACAAACACAGTTTGAATGACTTTAAGCGAGTAAGTGCCGAAAAAGCTTTAATAACCTTAAAAACGCAACTTTCAACGTAATATCAAGCATATAACTATTGTTTTCAAATCTAACCATCTAAGCACAATAAATATACTAAATACTATTGTGTGCCGAGTTTTAGGCCAAATAAACCAAGTTTTAACGTCTTGAATAAAGTTAGTTCCAAAAGCATTTAAATACTTAAAAACACAACTTTGATCGTAATATCAAGCATATCTCGATTGTTTTCCATTCTAACCATTTCAACACAAAAATATATACCAAATAGTGTCGTGTGCCAAATTTCATGCCAAACAAAGTATGTTTAAACGGTTTTAAGCGAGTGAGTGCCAAAAAAACCATTAAAAACCATAAAAACGCAACTTTAAAAATAATATATACCAAATGACTATAATTTTCAATGCTAACCATGTCAACACAATAATATATACCAAATAGTGTTGTGTGCCAAGTTTTATGCTTAATAAACCAAGTTTGAACGACTTTAAGAGAGTAAGTGCTGAAAAAGCTTTAATAACCATGAATACGCAACTTTGAACGCCATATCAACATTTTACTATTGTTTTCAAATCTAACAATTTCAACACAATAATATATACTAAATACTATTGTGTGCCGACTTTTATACCAAATAAACAAAGTTTTAAAGTCTTGAAGCAAGTTAGTGCCAAAAATGTTTTAAGAACATTAAAAACACAACTTCCAACGTAATATCAAGCCTATGACTCTTGATTTAAATTGTAACCAGTGGAACATAATAATATATACCAAATAGTGTTGTGTGCGAAGTTTCATGCCAAACAAACCAAGTTTCAACGGCTTTAAGCGACTAAGTGCCGAAAAAGCATTAAGAACCTTACAAATGTAACTTTGAACGTAATATAAAGCATATGACTATTATTTTCAATTTTAACCATTTCAACACAAAAATATATACCAAATAGTGTTTTGTGCCAAATTTCATGCCAAATAAAGGAAGTTTAAACGATTTTAAGCGGTAAGTGGCAAAAAAGCATTAAAAACCTTAATAACATAACATTGAACGTAATATATAGCAAATGACTATGGTTTTAAATGCTAACCATGTCAACAGAATAATATATACCAAATAGTATTGTGTGCCAAGTTTTATGCTTAACAAACCAAGTTTGAACGACTTTAAGCGAGTAAGTGCTGAAAAAGCTTTAATAACTATGAATACGCAAGTTTAAACTCCATATCAACATTTTACTATTGTTTTCAAATCTAACAATTTCAACACAATAATATATACTAAATACTATTGTGTGCCGAGTTATATACCAAATAAACAAAGTTTTAACGTCTTGAAGCAAGTTAGTGCCAAAAATGTTTTAAGAACATTAAAAACACAACTTCCAACGTAATATCAAGCCTATGACTCTTGATTTAAATTGTAACCATTGGAACAGAATAATATATACCAAATAGTGTTGTGTGCTACGTTTCATGCCAAACAAACCAAGTTTCAACGGCTATAAGCGACTAAGTGCCGAAAAAGCATTAAGAACCTTACAAACGTAACTTTGAACGTAATATAAAGCATATGACTATTATTTTCAATTCTAAGCATTTCAACACAAAAATATATACCAAATAGTGTTTTGTGCCAAATTTCATGCCAAATAAAGGAAGTTTAAACGATTTTAAGCGGTAAGTGGCAAAAAAGCATTAAAAACCTTAATAACATAACATTGAACGTAATATATAGCAAATGACTATGGTTTTAAATGCTAACCATGTCAACAGAATAATATATACCAAATAGTATTGTGTGCCAAGTTTTATGCTTAACAAACCAAGTTTGAACGACTTTAAGCGAGTAAGTGCTGAAAAAGCTTTAATAACTATGAATACGCAACTTTGAACGCCATATCAACATTTTACTATTGTTTTCAAATCTAACAATTTCAACACAATAATATATACTAAATACTATTGTGTGCCGAGTTTTATACCAAATAAACAAAGTTTTAACGTCTTGAAGCAAGTTAGTGCCAAAAATGTTTTAAGAACATTAAAAACACAACTTCCAACGTAATATTAAGCCTATGACACTTGATTTAAATTGTAACCATTGGAACAGAATAATATATACCAAATAGTGTTGTGTGCTACGTTTCATGCCAAACAAACCAAGTTTCAACGGCTTTAAGCGACTAAGTGCCGAAAAAGCATTAAGAACCTTACAAACGTAACTTTGAACGTAATGTAAAGCATATGACTATTATTTTCAATTCTAACCATTTCAATACAATAATATATGCAAAATTGTATTGTGTGCAAAGTTTCATGCTAAACAAACAAAATTCGAACCACTTTAAGCGAGCAAGTGCCAAAAATCTTTAATAACCTTGAAAACGCAAGTTCGCACTTAATTTCAAGCGTATGACTATTGCTTTCAATTCTAACCATTTCAACACAATAATATATACTAATTAGTGTTGTGTGCCACGGTTCATGCGAAACAAACCAAGTTTGAACGACATGAAGCGACTAAGTTCCAAAAGACCATTAAAAACCGTAAAAACGCAACTTTAAACGAAATATCAAGCATATGACTATTGTTTTCAATTCTATCCATTTCAACACAATAATATATAAAAATTTGTGTTGTGTGCCAAGTTTAATGCTAAACAAAGAAAGTTTGAACGACTATGGGCGAGCAAGTGCCAAATCTCATTAATAACCTTTAAAATGCAACTTCGCACTTAATTTCAAGCGCATAACTATTGTTTTCAACTCTAACAATTTCAACACAATAATACAACCTAAACAGTGTTGTGTGCCACGGTTCATGCGAAACAAACAAATTTTGAACGAATTTAAGCGACTAAGTTCCAAAAGAGCATTAAAAACCATAAAAACGCAAGTTTGAGCGTAATATCAAGCATATGACTATTGTTTTCAATTCTAACCATTGCAACACAATAATATATACCAAGTAGTGTTGTGCGCCAATTTTTATGCTCAACAAACACAGTTTGAATGACTTTAAGCGAGTAAGTGCCGAAAAAGCTTTAATAACCTTAAAAACGCAACTTTCAACGTAATATCAAGCATATAACTATTGTTTTCAAATCTAACCATCTAAGCACAATAAATATACTAAATACTATTGTGTGCCGAGTTTTAGGCCAAATAAACCAAGTTTTAACGTCTTGAATAAAGTTAGTTCCAAAAGCATTTAAATACTTAAAAACACAACTTTGATCGTAATATCAAGCATATCTCGATTGTTTTCCATTCTAACCATTTCAACACAAAAATATATACCAAATAGTGTCGTGTGCCAAATTTCATGCCAAACAAAGTATGTTTAAACGGTTTTAAGCGAGTGAGTGCCAAAAAAGCATTAAAAACCATAAAAACGCAACTTTAAAAATAATATATACCAAATGACTATAATTTTCAATGCTAACCATGTCAACACAATAATATATACCAAATAGTGTTGTGTGCCAAGTTTTATGCTTAATAAACCAAGTTTGAACGACTTTAAGAGAGTAAGTGCTGAAAAAGCTTTAATAACCATGAATACGCAACTTTGAACGCCATATCAACATTTTACTATTGTTTTCAAATCTAACAATTTCAACACAATAATATATACTAAATACTATTGTGTGCCGACTTTTATACCAAATAAACAAAGTTTTAAAGTCTTGAAGCAAGTTAGTGCCAAAAATGTTTTAAGAACATTAAAAACACAACTTCCAACGTAATATCAAGCCTATGACTCTTGATTTAAATTGTAACCATTGGAACATAATAATATATACCAAATAGTGTTGTGTGCGAAGTTTCATGCCAAACAAACCAAGTTTCAACGGCTTTAAGCGACTAAGTGCCGAAAAAGCATTAAGAACCTTACAAATGTAACTTTGAACGTAATATAAAGCATATGACTATTATTTTCAATTTTAACCATTTCAACACAAAAATATATACCAAATAGTGTTTTGTGCCAAATTTCATGCCAAATAAAGGAAGTTTAAACGATTTTAAGCGGTAAGTGGCAAAAAAGCATTAAAAACCTTAATAACATAACATTGAACGTAATATATAGCAAATGACTATGGTTTTAAATGCTAACCATGTCAACAGAATAATATATACCAAATAGTATTGTGTGCCAAGTTTTATGCTTAACAAACCAAGTTTGAACGCCTTTAAGCGAGTAAGTGCTGAAAAAGCTTTAATAACTATGAATACGCAAGTTTAAACTCCATATCAACATTTTACTATTGTTTTCAAATCTAACAATTTCAACACAATAATATATACTAAATACTATTGTGTGCCGAGTTATATACCAAATAAACAAAGTTTTAACGTCTTGAAGCAAGTTAGTGCCAAAAATGTTTTAAGAACATCAAAAACACAACTTCCAACGTAATATCAAGCCTATGACTCTTGATTTAAATTGTAACCATTGGAACAGAATAATATATACCAAATAGTGTTGTGTGCTACGTTTCATGCCAAACAAACCAAGTTTCAACGGCTATAAGCGACTAAGTGCCGAAAAAGCATTAAGAACCTTACAAACGTAACTTTGAACGTAATATAAAGCATATGACTATTATTTTCAATTCTAAGCATTTCAACACAAAAATATATACCAAATAGTGTTTTGTGCCAAATTTCATGCCAAATAAAGGAAGTTTAAACGATTTTAAGCGGTAAGTGGCAAAAAAGCATTAAAAACCTTAATAACATAACATTGAACGTAATATATAGCAAATGACTATGGTTTTAAATGCTAACCATGTCAACAGAATAATATATACCAAATAGTATTGTGTGCCAAGTTTTATGCTTAACAAACCAAGTTTGAACGACTTTAAGCGAGTAAGTGCTGAAAAAGCTTTAATAACTATGAATACGCAACTTTGAACGCCATATCAACATTTTACTATTGTTTTCAAATCTAACAATTTCAACACAATAATATATACTAAATACTATTGTGTGCCGAGTTTTATACCAAATAAACAAAGTTTTAACGTCTTGAAGCAAGTTAGTGCCAAAAATGTTTTAAGAACATTAAAAACACAACTTCCAACGTAATATTAAGCCTATGACACTTGATTTAAATTGTAACCATTGGAACAGAATAATATATACCAAATAGTGTTGTGTGCTACGTTTCATGCCAAACAAACCAAGTTTCAACGGCTTTAAGCGACTAAGTGCCGAAAAAGCATTAAGAACCTTACAAACGTAACTTTGAACGTAATGTAAAGCATATGACTATTATTTTCAATTCTAACCATTTCAATACAATAATATATGCAAAATTGTATTGTGTGCAAAGTTTCATGCTAAACAAACAAAATTCGAACCACTTTAAGCGAGCAAGTGCCAAAAATCTTTAATAACCTTGAAAACGCAAGTTCGCACTTAATTTCAAGCGTATGACTATTGCTTTCAATTCTAACCATTTCAACACAATAATATATACTAATTAGTGTTGTGTGCCACGGTTCATGCGAAACAAACCAAGTTTGAACGACATGAAGCGACTAAGTTCCAAAAGACCATTAAAAACCGTAAAAACGCAACTTTAAACGAAATATCAAGCATATGACTATTGTTTTCAATTCTATCCATTTCAACACAATAATATATAAAAATTTGTGTTGTGTGCCAAGTTTAATGCTAAACAAAGAAAGTTTGAACGACTATGGGCGAGCAAGTGCCAAATCTCATTAATAACCTTTAAAATGCAACTTCGCACTTAATTTCAAGCGCATAACTATTGTTTTCAACTTTAACAATTTCAACACAATAATACAACCTAAACAGTGTTGTGTGCCACGGTTCATGCGAAACAAACAAATTTTGAACGAATTTAAGCGACTAAGTTCCAAAAGAGCATTAAAAACCATAAAAACGCAAGTTTGAGCGTAATATCAAGCATATGACTATTGTTTTCAATTCTAACCATTGCAACACAATAATATATACCAAGTAGTGTTGTGCGCCAATTTTTATGCTCAACAAACACAGTTTGAATGACTTTAAGCGAGTAAGTGCCGAAAAAGCTTTAATAACCTTAAAAACGCAACTTTCAACGTAATATCAAGCATATAACTATTGTTTTCAAATCTAACCATCTAAGCACAATAAATATACTAAATACTATTGTGTGCCGAGTTTTAGGCCAAATAAACCAAGTTTTAACGTCTTGAATAAAGTTAGTTCCAAAAGCATTTAAATACTTAAAAACACAACTTTGATCGTAATATCAAGCATATCTCGATTGTTTTCCATTCTAACCATTTCAACACAAAAATATATACCAAATAGTGTCGTGTGCCAAATTTCATGCCAAACAAAGTATGTTTAAACGGTTTTAAGCGAGTGAGTGCCAAAAAAGCATTAAAAACCATAAAAACGCAACTTTAAAAATAATATATACCAAATGACTATAATTTTCAATGCTAACCATGTCAACACAATAATATATACCAAATAGTGTTGTGTGCCAAGTTTTATGCTTAATAAACCAAGTTTGAACGACTTTAAGAGAGTAAGTGCTGAAAAAGCTTTAATAACCATGAATACGCAACTTTGAACGCCATATCAACATTTTACTATTGTTTTCAAATCTAACAATTTCAACACAATAATATATACTAAATACTATTGTGTGCCGACTTTTATACCAAATAAACAAAGTTTTAAAGTCTTGAAGCAAGTTAGTGCCAAAAATGTTTTAAGAACATTAAAAACACAACTTCCAACGTAATATCAAGCCTATGACTCTTGATTTAAATTGTAACCATTGGAACATAATAATATATACCAAATAGTGTTGTGTGCGAAGTTTCATGCCAAACAAACCAAGTTTCAACGGCTTTAAGCGACTAAGTGCCGAAAAAGCATTAAGAACCTTACAAATGTAACTTTGAACGTAATATAAAGCATATGACTATTATTTTCAATTTTAACCATTTCAACACAAAAATATATACCAAATAGTGTTTTGTGCCAAATTTCATGCCAAATAAAGGAAGTTTAAACGATTTTAAGCGGTAAGTGGCAAAAAAGCATTAAAAACCTTAATAACATAACATTGAACGTAATATATAGCAAATGACTATGGTTTTAAATGCTAACCATGTCAACAGAATAATATATACCAAATAGTATTGTGTGCCAAGTTTTATGCTTAACAAACCAAGTTTGAACGCCTTTAAGCGAGTAAGTGCTGAAAAAGCTTTAATAACTATGAATACGCAAGTTTAAACTCCATATCAACATTTTACTATTGTTTTCAAATCTAACAATTTCAACACAATAATATATACTAAATACTATTGTGTGCCGAGTTATATACCAAATAAACAAAGTTTTAACGTCTTGAAGCAAGTTAGTGCCAAAAATGTTTTAAGAACATCAAAAACACAACTTCCAACGTAATATCAAGCCTATGACTCTTGATTTAAATTGTAACCATTGGAACAGAATAATATATACCAAATAGTGTTGTGTGCTACGTTTCATGCCAAACAAACCAAGTTTCAACGGCTATAAGCGACTAAGTGCCGAAAAAGCATTAAGAACCTTACAAACGTAACTTTGAACGTAATATAAAGCATATGACTATTATTTTCAATTCTAAGCATTTCAACACAAAAATATATACCAAATAGTGTTTTGTGCCAAATTTCATGCCAAATAAAGGAAGTTTAAACGATTTTAAGCGGTAAGTGGCAAAAAAGCATTAAAAACCTTAATAACATAACATTGAACGTAATATATAGCAAATGACTATGGTTTTAAATGCTAACCATGTCAACAGAATAATATATACCAAATAGTATTGTGTGCCAAGTTTTATGCTTAACAAACCAAGTTTGAACGACTTTAAGCGAGTAAGTGCTGAAAAAGCTTTAATAACTATGAATACGCAACTTTGAACGCCATATCAACATTTTACTATTGTTTTCAAATCTAACAATTTCAACACAATAATATATACTAAATACTATTGTGTGCCGAGTTTTATACCAAATAAACAAAGTTTTAACGTCTTGAAGCAAGTTAGTGCCAAAAATGTTTTAAGAACATTAAAAACACAACTTCCAACGTAATATTAAGCCTATGACACTTGATTTAAATTGTAACCATTGGAACAGAATAATATATACCAAATAGTGTTGTGTGCTACGTTTCATGCCAAACAAACCAAGTTTCAACGGCTTTAAGCGACTAAGTGCCGAAAAAGCATTAAGAACCTTACAAACGTAACTTTGAACGTAATGTAAAGCATATGACTATTATTTTCAATTCTAACCATTTCAATACAATAATATATGCAAAATTGTATTGTGTGCAAAGTTTCATGCTAAACAAACAAAATTCGAACCACTTTAAGCGAGCAAGTGCCAAAAATCTTTAATAACCTTGAAAACGCAAGTTCGCACTTAATTTCAAGCGTATGACTATTGGTTTCAATTCTAACCATTTCAACACAATAATATATACTAATTAGTGTTGTGTGCCACGGTTCATGCGAAACAAACCAAGTTTGAACGACATGAAGCGACTAAGTTCCAAAAGACCATTAAAAACCGTAAAAACGCAACTTTAAACGAAATATCAAGCATATGACTATTGTTTTCAATTCTATCCATTTCAACACAATAATATATAAAAATTTGTGTTGTGTGCCAAGTTTAATGCTAAACAAAGAAAGTTTGAACGACTATGGGCGAGCAAGTGCCAAATCTCATTAATAACCTTTAAAATGCAACTTCGCACTTAATTTCAAGCGCATAACTATTGTTTTCAACTCTAACAATTTCAACACAATAATACAACCTAAACAGTGTTGTGTGCCACGGTTCATGCGAAACAAACAAATTTTGAACGAATTTAAGCGACTAAGTTCCAAAAGAGCATTAAAAACCATAAAAACGCAAGTTTGAGCGTAATATCAAGCATATGACTATTGTTTTCAATTCTAACCATTGCAACACAATAATATATACCAAGTAGTGTTGTGCGCCAATTTTTATGCTCAACAAACACAGTTTGAATGACTTTAAGCGAGTAAGTGCCGAAAAAGCTTTAATAACCTTAAAAACGCAACTTTCAACGTAATATCAAGCATATAACTATTGTTTTCAAATCTAACCATCTAAGCACAATAAATATACTAAATACTATTGTGTGCCGAGTTTTAGGCCAAATAAACCAAGTTTTAACGTCTTGAATAAAGTTAGTTCCAAAAGCATTTAAATACTTAAAAACACAACTTTGATCGTAATATCAAGCATATCTCGATTGTTTTCCATTCTAACCATTTCAACACAAAAATATATACCAAATAGTGTCGTGTGCCAAATTTCATGCCAAACAAAGTATGTTTAAACGGTTTTAAGCGAGTGAGTGCCAAAAAAGCATTAAAAACCATAAAAACGCAACTTTAAAAATAATATATACCAAATGACTATAATTTTCAATGCTAACCATGTCAACACAATAATATATACCAAATAGTGTTGTGTGCCAAGTTTTATGCTTAATAAACCAAGTTTGAACGACTTTAAGAGAGTAAGTGCTGAAAAAGCTTTAATAACCATGAATACGCAACTTTGAACGCCATATCAACATTTTACTATTGTTTTCAAATCTAACAATTTCAACACAATAATATATACTAAATACTATTGTGTGCCGACTTTTATACCAAATAAACAAAGTTTTAAAGTCTTGAAGCAAGTTAGTGCCAAAAATGTTTTAAGAACATTAAAAACACAACTTCCAACGTAATATCAAGCCTATGACTCTTGATTTAAATTGTAACCATTGGAACATAATAATATATACCAAATAGTGTTGTGTGCGAAGTTTCATGCCAAACAAACCAAGTTTCAACGGCTTTAAGCGACTAAGTGCCGAAAAAGCATTAAGAACCTTACAAATGTAACTTTGAACGTAATATAAAGCATATGACTATTATTTTCAATTTTAACCATTTCAACACAAAAATATATACCAAATAGTGTTTTGTGCCAAATTTCATGCCAAATAAAGGAAGTTTAAACGATTTTAAGCGGTAAGTGGCAAAAAAGCATTAAAAACCTTAATAACATAACATTGAACGTAATATATAGCAAATGACTATGGTTTTAAATGCTAACCATGTCAACAGAATAATATATACCAAATAGTATTGTGTGCCAAGTTTTATGCTTAACAAACCAAGTTTGAACGACTTTAAGCGAGTAAGTGCTGAAAAAGCTTTAATAACTATGAATACGCAACTTTGAACGCCATATCAACATTTTACTATTGTTTTCAAATCTAACAATTTCAACACAATAATATATACTAAATACTATTGTGTGCCGAGTTTTATACCAAATAAACAAAGTTTTAACGTCTTGAAGCAAGTTAGTGCCAAAAATGTTTTAAGAACATTAAAAACACAACTTCCAACGTAATATTAAGCCTATGACACTTGATTTAAATTGTAACCATTGGAACAAAATAATATATACCAAATAGTGTTGTGTGCTACGTTTCATGCCAAACAAACCAAGTTTCAACGGCTTTAAGCGACTAAGTGCCGAAAAAGCATTAAGAACCTTACAAACGTAACTTTGAACGTAATGTAAAGCATATGACTATTATTTTCAATTCTAACCATTTCAATACAATAATATATGCAAAATTGTATTGTGTGCAAAGTTTCATGCTAAACAAACAAAATTCGAACCACTTTAAGCGAGCAAGTGCAAAAAATCTTTAATAACCTTGAAAACGCAAGTTCGCACTTAATTTCAAGCGTATGACTATTGCTTTCAATTCTAACCATTTCAACACAATAATATATACTAATTAGTGTTGTGTGCCACGGTTCATGCGAAACAAACCAAGTTTGAACGACATGAAGCGACTAAGTTCCAAAAGACCATTAAAAACCGTAAAAACGCAACTTTAAACGAAATATCAAGCATATGACTATTGTTTTCAATTCTATCCATTTCAACACAATAATATATAAAAATTTGTGTTGTGTGCCAAGTTTAATGCTAAACAAAGAAAGTTTGAACGACTATGGGCGAGCAAGTGCCAAATCTCATTAATAACCTTTAAAATGCAACTTCGCACTTAATTTCAAGCGCATAACTATTGTTTTCAACTCTAACAATTTCAACACAATAATACAACCTAAACAGTGTTGTGTGCCACGGTTCATGCGAAACAAACAAATTTTGAACGAATTTAAGCGACTAAGTTCCAAAAGAGCATTAAAAACCATAAAAACGCAAGTTTGAGCGTAATATCAAGCATATGACTATTGTTTTCAATTCTAACCATTGCAACACAATAATATATACCAAGTAGTGTTGTGCGCCAATTTTTATGCTCAACAAACACAGTTTGAATGACTTTAAGCGAGTAAGTGCCGAAAAAGCTTTAATAACCTTAAAAACGCAACTTTCAACGTAATATCAAGCATATAACTATTGTTTTCAAATCTAACCATCTAAGCACAATAAATATACTAAATACTATTGTGTGCCGAGTTTTAGGCCAAATAAACCAAGTTTTAACGTCTTGAATAAAGTTAGTTCCAAAAGCATTTAAATACTTAAAAACACAACTTTGATCGTAATATCAAGCATATCTCGATTGTTTTCCATTCTAACCATTTCAACACAAAAATATATACCAAATAGTGTCGTGTGCCAAATTTCATGCCAAACAAAGTATGTTTAAACGGTTTTAAGCGAGTGAGTGCCAAAAAAGCATTAAAAACCATAAAAACGCAACTTTAAAAATAATATATACCAAATGACTATAATTTTCAATGCTAACCATGTCAACACAATAATATATACCAAATAGTGTTGTGTGCCAAGTTTTATGCTTAATAAACCAAGTTTGAACGACTTTAAGAGAGTAAGTGCTGAAAAAGCTTTAATAACCATGAATACGCAACTTTGAACGCCATATCAACATTTTACTATTGTTTTCAAATCTAACAATTTCAACACAATAATATATACTAAATACTATTGTGTGCCGACTTTTATACCAAATAAACAAAGTTTTAAAGTCTTGAAGCAAGTTAGTGCCAAAAATGTTTTAAGAACATTAAAAACACAACTTCCAACGTAATATCAAGCCTATGACTCTTGATTTAAATTGTAACCATTGGAACATAATAATATATACCAAATAGTGTTGTGTGCGAAGTTTCATGCCAAACAAACCAAGTTTCAACGGCTTTAAGCGACTAAGTGCCGAAAAAGCATTAAGAACCTTACAAATGTAACTTTGAACGTAATATAAAGCATATGACTATTATTTTCAATTTTAACCATTTCAACACAAAAATATATACCAAATAGTGTTTTGTGCCAAATTTCATGCCAAATAAAGGAAGTTTAAACGATTTTAAGCGGTAAGTGGCAAAAAAGCATTAAAAACCTTAATAACATAACATTGAACGTAATATATAGCAAATGACTATGGTTTTAAATGCTAACCATGTCAACAGAATAATATATACCAAATAGTATTGTGTGCCAAGTTTTATGCTTAACAAACCAAGTTTGAACGCCTTTAAGCGAGTAAGTGCTGAAAAAGCTTTAATAACTATGAATACGCAAGTTTAAACTCCATATCAACATTTTACTATTGTTTTCAAATCTAACAATTTCAACACAATAATATATACTAAATACTATTGTGTGCCGAGTTATATACCAAATAAACAAAGTTTTAACGTCTTGAAGCAAGTTAGTGCCAAAAATGTTTTAAGAACATCAAAAACACAACTTCCAACGTAATATCAAGCCTATGACTCTTGATTTAAATTGTAACCATTGGAACAGAATAATATATACCAAATAGTGTTGTGTGCTACGTTTCATGCCAAACAAACCAAGTTTCAACGGCTATAAGCGACTAAGTGCCGAAAAAGCATTAAGAACCTTACAAACGTAACTTTGAACGTAATATAAAGCATATGACTATTATTTTCAATTCTAAGCATTTCAACACAAAAATATATACCAAATAGTGTTTTGTGCCAAATTTCATGCCAAATAAAGGAAGTTTAAACGATTTTAAGCGGTAAGTGGCAAAAAAGCATTAAAAACCTTAATAACATAACATTGAACGTAATATATAGCAAATGACTATGGTTTTAAATGCTAACCATGTCAACAGAATAATATATACCAAATAGTATTGTGTGCCAAGTTTTATGCTTAACAAACCAAGTTTGAACGACTTTAAGCGAGTAAGTGCTGAAAAAGCTTTAATAACTATGAATACGCAACTTTGAACGCCATATCAACATTTTACTATTGTTTTCAAATCTAACAATTTCAACACAATAATATATACTAAATACTATTGTGTGCCGAGTTTTATACCAAATAAACAAAGTTTTAACGTCTTGAAGCAAGTTAGTGCCAAAAATGTTTTAAGAACATTAAAAACACAACTTCCAACGTAATATTAAGCCTATGACACTTGATTTAAATTGTAACCATTGGAACAGAATAATATATACCAAATAGTGTTGTGTGCTACGTTTCATGCCAAACAAACCAAGTTTCAACGGCTTTAAGCGACTAAGTGCCGAAAAAGCATTAAGAACCTTACAAACGTAACTTTGAACGTAATGTAAAGCATATGACTATTATTTTCAATTCTAACCATTTCAATACAATAATATATGCAAAATTGTATTGTGTGCAAAGTTTCATGCTAAACAAACAAAATTCGAACCACTTTAAGCGAGCAAGTGCCAAAAATCTTTAATAACCTTGAAAACGCAAGTTCGCACTTAATTTCAAGCGTATGACTATTGGTTTCAATTCTAACCATTTCAACACAATAATATATATTAATTAGTGTTGTGTGCCACGGTTCATGCGAAACAAACCAAGTTTGAACGACATGAAGCGACTAAGTTCCAAAAGACCATTAAAAACCGTAAAAACGCAACTTTAAACGAAATATCAAGCATATGACTATTGTTTTCAATTCTATCCATTTCAACACAATAATATATAAAAATTTGTGTTGTGTGCCAAGTTTAATGCTAAACAAAGAAAGTTTGAACGACTATGGGCGAGCAAGTGCCAAATCTCATTAATAACCTTTAAAATGCAACTTCGCACTTAATTTCAAGCGCATAACTATTGTTTTCAACTCTAACAATTTCAACACAATAATACAACCTAAACAGTGTTGTGTGCCACGGTTCATGCGAAACAAACAAATTTTGAACGAATTTAAGCGACTAAGTTCCAAAAGAGCATTAAAAACCATAAAAACGCAAGTTTGAGCGTAATATCAAGCATATGACTATTGTTTTCAATTCTAACCATTGCAACACAATAATATATACCAAGTAGTGTTGTGCGCCAATTTTTATGCTCAACAAACACAGTTTGAATGACTTTAAGCGAGTAAGTGCCGAAAAAGCTTTAATAACCTTAAAAACGCAACTTTCAACGTAATATCAAGCATATAACTATTGTTTTCAAATCTAACCATCTAAGCACAATAAATATACTAAATACTATTGTGTGCCGAGTTTTAGGCCAAATAAACCAAGTTTTAACGTCTTGAATAAAGTTAGTTCCAAAAGCATTTAAATACTTAAAAACACAACTTTGATCGTAATATCAAGCATATCTCGATTGTTTTCCATTCTAACCATTTCAACACAAAAATATATACCAAATAGTGTCGTGTGCCAAATTTCATGCCAAACAAAGTATGTTTAAACGGTTTTAAGCGAGTGAGTGCCAAAAAAGCATTAAAAACCATAAAAACGCAACTTTAAAAATAATATATACCAAATGACTATAATTTTCAATGCTAACCATGTCAACACAATAATATATACCAAATAGTGTTGTGTGCCAAGTTTTATGCTTAATAAACAAAGTTTGAACGACTTTAAGAGAGTAAGTGCTGAAAAAGCTTTAATAACCATGAATACGCAACTTTGAACGCCATATCAACATTTTACTATTGTTTTCAAATCTAACAATTTCAACACAATAATATATACTAAATACTATTGTGTGCCGACTTTTATACCAAATAAACAAAGTTTTAAAGTCTTGAAGCAAGTTAGTGCCAAAAATGTTTTAAGAACATTAAAAACACAACTTCCAACGTAATATCAAGCCTATGACTCTTGATTTAAATTGTAACCATTGGAACATAATAATATATACCAAATAGTGTTGTGTGCGAAGTTTCATGCCAAACAAACCAAGTTTCAACGGCTTTAAGCGACTAAGTGCCGAAAAAGCATTAAGAACCTTACAAATGTAACTTTGAACGTAATATAAAGCATATGACTATTATTTTCAATTTTAACCATTTCAACACAAAAATATATACCAAATAGTGTTTTGTGCCAAATTTCATGCCAAATAAAGGAAGTTTAAACGATTTTAAGCGGTAAGTGGCAAAAAAGCATTAAAAACCTTAATAACATAACATTGAACGTAATATATAGCAAATGACTATGGTTTTAAATGCTAACCATGTCAACAGAATAATATATACCAAATAGTATTGTGTGCCAAGTTTTATGCTTAACAAACCAAGTTTGAACGACTTTAAGCGAGTAAGTGCTGAAAAAGCTTTAATAACTATGAATACGCAACTTTGAACGCCATATCAACATTTTACTATTGTTTTCAAATCTAACAATTTCAACACAATAATATATACTAAATACTATTGTGTGCCGAGTTTTATACCAAATAAACAAAGTTTTAACGTCTTGAAGCAAGTTAGTGCCAAAAATGTTTTAAGAACATTAAAAACACAACTTCCAACGTAATATTAAGCCTATGACACTTGATTTAAATTGTAACCATTGGAACAAAATAATATATACCAAATAGTGTTGTGTGCTACGTTTCATGCCAAACAAACCAAGTTTCAACGGCTTTAAGCGACTAAGTGCCGAAAAAGCATTAAGAACCTTACAAACGTAACTTTGAACGTAATGTAAAGCATATGACTATTATTTTCAATTCTAACCATTTCAATACAATAATATATGCAAAATTGTATTGTGTGCAAAGTTTCATGCTAAACAAACAAAATTCGAACCACTTTAAGCGAGCAAGTGCAAAAAATCTTTAATAACCTTGAAAACGCAAGTTCGCACTTAATTTCAAGCGTATGACTATTGCTTTCAATTCTAACCATTTCAACACAATAATATATACTAATTAGTGTTGTGTGCCACGGTTCATGCGAAACAAACCAAGTTTGAACGACATGAAGCGACTAAGTTCCAAAAGACCATTAAAAACCGTAAAAACGCAACTTTAAACGAAATATCAAGCATATGACTATTGTTTTCAATTCTATCCATTTCAACACAATAATATATAAAAATTTGTGTTGTGTGCCAAGTTTAATGCTAAACAAAGAAAGTTTGAACGACTATGGGCGAGCAAGTGCCAAATCTCATTAATAACCTTTAAAATGCAACTTCGCACTTAATTTCAAGCGCATAACTATTGTTTTCAACTCTAACAATTTCAACACAATAATACAACCTAAACAGTGTTGTGTGCCACGGTTCATGCGAAACAAACAAATTTTGAACGAATTTAAGCGACTAAGTTCCAAAAGAGCATTAAAAACCATAAAAACGCAAGTTTGAGCGTAATATCAAGCATATGACTATTGTTTTCAATTCTAACCATTGCAACACAATAATATATACCAAGTAGTGTTGTGCGCCAATTTTTATGCTCAACAAACACAGTTTGAATGACTTTAAGCGAGTAAGTGCCGAAAAAGCTTTAATAACCTTAAAAACGCAACTTTCAACGTAATATCAAGCATATAACTATTGTTTTCAAATCTAACCATCTAAGCACAATAAATATACTAAATACTATTGTGTGCCGAGTTTTAGGCCAAATAAACCAAGTTTTAACGTCTTGAATAAAGTTAGTTCCAAAAGCATTTAAATACTTAAAAACACAACTTTGATCGTAATATCAAGCATATCTCGATTGTTTTCCATTCTAACCATTTCAACACAAAAATATATACCAAATAGTGTCGTGTGCCAAATTTCATGCCAAACAAAGTATGTTTAAACGGTTTTAAGCGAGTGAGTGCCAAAAAAGCATTAAAAACCATAAAAACGCAACTTTAAAAATAATATATACCAAATGACTATAATTTTCAATGCTAACCATGTCAACACAATAATATATACCAAATAGTGTTGTGTGCCAAGTTTTATGCTTAATAAACCAAGTTTGAACGACTTTAAGAGAGTAAGTGCTGAAAAAGCTTTAATAACCATGAATACGCAACTTTGAACGCCATATCAACATTTTACTATTGTTTTCAAATCTAACAATTTCAACACAATAATATATACTAAATACTATTGTGTGCCGACTTTTATACCAAATAAACAAAGTTTTAAAGTCTTGAAGCAAGTTAGTGCCAAAAATGTTTTAAGAACATTAAAAACACAACTTCCAACGTAATATCAAGCCTATGACTCTTGATTTAAATTGTAACCATTGGAACATAATAATATATACCAAATAGTGTTGTGTGCGAAGTTTCATGCCAAACAAACCAAGTTTCAACGGCTTTAAGCGACTAAGTGCCGAAAAAGCATTAAGAACCTTACAAATGTAACTTTGAACGTAATATAAAGCATATGACTATTATTTTCAATTTTAACCATTTCAACACAAAAATATATACCAAATAGTGTTTTGTGCCAAATTTCATGCCAAATAAAGGAAGTTTAAACGATTTTAAGCGGTAAGTGGCAAAAAAAGCATTAAAAACCTTAATAACATAACATTGAACGTAATATATAGCAAATGACTATGGTTTTAAATGCTAACCATGTCAACAGAATAATATATACCAAATAGTATTGTGTGCCAAGTTTTATGCTTAACAAACCAAGTTTGAACGACTTTAAGCGAGTAAGTGCTGAAAAAGCTTTAATAACTATGAATACGCAAGTTTAAACTCCATATCAACATTTTACTATTGTTTTCAAATCTAACAATTTCAACACAATAATATATACTAAATACTATTGTGTGCCGAGTTATATACCAAATAAACAAAGTTTTAACGTCTTGAAGCAAGTTAGTGCCAAAAATGTTTTAAGAACATTAAAAACACAACTTCCAACGTAATATCAAGCCTATGACTCTTGATTTAAATTGTAACCATTGGAACAGAATAATATATACCAAATAGTGTTGTGTGCTACGTTTCATGCCAAACAAACCAAGTTTCAACGGCTATAAGCGACTAAGTGCCGAAAAAGCATTAAGAACCTTACAAACGTAACTTTGAACGTAATATAAAGCATATGACTATTATTTTCAATTCTAAGCATTTCAACACAAAAATATATACCAAATAGTGTTTTGTGCCAAATTTCATGCCAAATAAAGGAAGTTTAAACGATTTTAAGCGGTAAGTGGCAAAAAAGCATTAAAAACCTTAATAACATAACATTGAACGTAATATATAGCAAATGACTATGGTTTTAAATGCTAACCATGTCAACAGAATAATATATACCAAATAGTATTGTGTGCCAAGTTTTATGCTTAACAAACCAAGTTTGAACGACTTTAAGCGAGTAAGTGCTGAAAAAGCTTTAATAACTATGAATACGCAACTTTGAACGCCATATCAACATTTTACTATTGTTTTCAAATCTAACAATTTCAACACAATAATATATACTAAATACTATTGTGTGCCGAGTTTTATACCAAATAAACAAAGTTTTAACGTCTTGAAGCAAGTTAGTGCCAAAAATGTTTTAAGAACATTAAAAACACAACTTCCAACGTATATTAAGCCTATGACACTTGATTTAAATTGTAACCATTGGAACAGAATAATATATACCAAATAGTGTTGTGTGCTACGTTTCATGCCAAACAAACCAAGTTTCAACGGCTTTAAGCGACTAAGTGCCGAAAAAGCATTAAGAACCTTACAAACGTAACTTTGAACGTAATGTAAAGCATATGACTATTATTTTCAATTCTAACCATTTCAATACAATAATATATGCAAAATTGTATTGTGTGCAAAGTTTCATGCTAAACAAACAAAATTCGAACCACTTTAAGCGAGCAAGTGCCAAAAATCTTTAATAACCTTGAAAACGCAAGTTCGCACTTAATTTCAAGCGTATGACTATTGCTTTCAATTCTAACCATTTCAACACAATAATATATACTAATTAGTGTTGTGTGCCACGGTTCATGCGAAACAAACCAAGTTTGAACGACATGAAGCGACTAAGTTCCAAAAGACCATTAAAAACCGTAAAAACGCAACTTTAAACGAAATATCAAGCATATGACTATTGTTTTCAATTCTATCCATTTCAACACAATAATATATAAAAATTTGTGTTGTGTGCCAAGTTTAATGCTAAACAAAGAAAGTTTGAACGACTATGGGCGAGAAAGTGCCAAATCTCATTAATAACCTTTAAAATGCAACTTCGCACTTAATTTCAAGCGCATAACTATTGTTTTCAACTCTAACAATTTCAACACAATAATACAACCTAAACAGTGTTGTGTGCCACGGTTCATGTGAAACAAACAAATTTTGAACGAATTTAAGCGACTAAGTTCCAAAAGAGCATTAAAAACCATAAAAACGCAAGTTTGAGCGTAATATCAAGCATATGACTATTGTTTTCAATTCTAACCATTGCAACACAATAATATATACCAAGTAGTGTTGTGCGCCAATTTTTATGCTCAACAAACACAGTTTGAATGACTTTAAGCGAGTAAGTGCCGAAAAAGCTTTAATAACCTTAAAAACGCAACTTTCAACGTAATATCAAGCATATAACTATTGTTTTCAAATCTAACCATCTAAGCACAATAAATATACTAAATACTATTGTGTGCCGAGTTTTAGGCCAAATAAACCAAGTTTTAACGTCTTGAATAAAGTTAGTTCCAAAAGCATTTAAATACTTAAAAACACAACTTTGATCGTAATATCAAGCATATCTCGATTGTTTTCCATTCTAACCATTTCAACACAAAAATATATACCAAATAGTGTCGTGTGCCAAATTTCATGCCAAACAAAGTATGTTTAAACGGTTTTAAGCGAGGTGAGTGCCAAAAAAGCATTAAAAACCATAAAAACGCAACTTTAAAAATAATATATACCAAATGACTATAATTTTCAATGCTAACCATGTCAACACAATAATATATACCAAATAGTGTTGTGTGCCAAGTTTTATGCTTAATAAACCAAGTTTGAACGACTTTA